>NW_025745965.1:150523-213845 GCF_021184085.1 Oncorhynchus gorbuscha | reverse complement strand
TCCTGAACTGGCTCTATACTACTACCCACTACCGTTGTGTCCTGAACTGGCTCTACTACTACCCACTACCCAACTACCGTTGTGTCAGATAAAGGACTCTCAGACCGTGAGAAACAAGATTCTCTTGTCTGATGAAACCAAGATTGAACTCTTTGGCCTGAATGCCAAGCGTCACGTCTGGAGAAAACCTGGCACCATCCCTACAGTGGCAGCATCATGCTGTGGGGATGTTTTTCAGTGGCAGGGACTGGGAGACTAGTTAGGATCGAGGGAAAGATGAACGGAGCAAAGTACAGAGAGGTCCTTGATGAAAACCTGCTCCAGAGTGCTCAGGACCTCAGACTAGGGTGATGGTTCAACTTCCAACAGGACAACGCCCTAAGCACACAGCCAAGACAATGCAGGAGTGGCTTCGAGACAAGTCTCTGAATGTCCTTGAGTGGCCCAGTCAGAGCCCAGAACTCGATCTAAAATCTCTGGAGAGACCTGAAAATAGCTGTGCAGCGACACTCGCCATCCAACCTGACAGAGCTTGAGAGGATCTGCAGAGAAGAATGGGAGTAAGCTTGTGCCAAGCTTATATAGCACCATACCCAAGGAGACTCGAGGCCAAAGGGTCTTCAACAAAGTACTGAGTAAACGGTCTGAATAGTTATGTACATCTGATATTTGAGTTGGTATTTATAATACATTTGCAAACATTTCGAAAAACCTGTTTTTGCTTTGTCATTATGGGGTATTGTGTATAGTTTGATGGGGAGAAAAAACCATTTAATCCATTTTATAATAAGCCTGTGACATAACAAAATGTGTAAAAAGTCAAAGGGTCTGAATACTTTCTGAATGCGCTGTATGAATAGATGGTAGCAGACTCACCCCTGTCACTGTCATAGAGGTAGGCGAACTTGTCCCACTTGTAATACTCCACTAAGCTGACCAGAGGTCCCTTGATGTCGGGTCTCATCTGAAGGACAAACTGATTGAGTCCATCAGCAGGGAAGGACGGTGTGATGAAGGACACGTGGAGGGTCTCACAGAAAGACGTGATGGTGTTCACACTCTTCTTGTCATAGAAACCAAAGATGGCATAGACACCCCTGGAGAACTGGGAACAAACTGCAGAGAGAGAGAGGAGATGGGGAGGGAGAGGGAGAGAGAGAGGGTTGGTTAGCACCATGCTAATCCCATCACTAGCTCCATGCAAACCCTACCACTAGCACCATGCTAACCCTACCACTAGCACCATGCTAACCATATCACTAGCACCATGCTAACCCTATCACTAGCACCATGCTAACCATATCACTAGCACCATGCTAACCATATCACTAGCACCATGCTAACCCTATCACTAGCACCATGCTAACCATATCACTAGCACCATGCTAACCCTACCACTAGCACCATGCTAACCATATCACTAGCACCATGCTAACCCTATCATTAGCACCATGCTAACCCTACCACTAGCACCATGCTAACCATACCACTAGCACCATGCTAACCCTATCACTAGCACCATGCTAACCCTATCACTAGCGGTTGTGATTGAGGGTGTGTGTGTGTGCCCGCGCGCCTACACCTGTGTTTGTGTCTGTTAGAGTGTGTGTGTGTGTGTCTGTTAGAGTGTGTGTGTGTGTGTGTGTGTGTGTGTGTGTGTGTGTGTGTGTGTGTGTGTGTGTGTGTGTGTGTGTGTGTGTGTGTGTGTGTGTGTGTGTGTGTGTGTGTGTGTGTGTGTGTGTGTAGAGAGTGTGTGTGTGTGTCTGTTAGAGTGTGTGTGTGTGTGTGAGTATATTTAGCTGTCCTACTTCAGCGCCCTGATTCCTTTATTCTCTTAAGGAAAAACAGTGTTACCTTCCTGCTTTGTCATGAGACACAGACCGCTTTTACGCCATTGAGCAGAGAGAGAGAGAGAGAGACGACATGGTTGCATTACTGAGGGACTACACCTTACTGTGTGTGTGTGTGTGGGGGGGGTTGGCTGGCTCTGTGTGTCTCGCTGTGTCCCAGTTTTAACTAAGGCTCCTTGGCCGAGAGGCAGGCAGAGAGAGGCAGGCATTGGCTGAAAACAGGGCTCTGCTTTAGTTTGTGTGTGTGTATATGAGAGGGGGGGGGTTAGGCTCAGTCAGCTGTTCTAACCGCTGTTCCATCGGCCTTCTCCTTTTCTCCATTACAACACTGTAGTAGAGCATCAGTCAGACATGGCCTGGTCTCCATTACAACACTGTAGTAGAGCATCAGTCAGACATGGCCTGGTCTCCATTACAACACTGTAGTAGAGCATCAGTCAGACATGGCCTGGTCTCCATTACAACACTGTAGTAGAGCATCAGTCAGACATGGCCTGGTCTCCATTACAACACTGTAGTAGAGCATCAGTCAGACATGGTCTGGTCTCCATTACAACACTGTAGTAGAGCATCAGTCAGACATGGCCTGGTCTCCATTACAACACTGTAGTAGAGCATCAGTCAGACATGGCCTGGTCTCCATTACAACACTGTAGTAGAGCATCAGTCAGACATGGTCTGGTCTCCATTACAACACTGTAGTAGAGCATCAGTCAGACATGGCCTGGTCTCCATTACAACACTGTAGTAGAGCATCAGTCAGACATGGCCTGGTCTCCATTACAACACTGTAGTAGAGCATCAGTCAGACATGGCCTGGTCTCCATTACAACACTGTAGTAGAGCATCAGTCAGACATGGCCTGGTCTCCATTACAACACTGTAGTAGAGCATCAATCAGACATGGCCTGGTCTCCATTACAACACTGTAGTAGAGCATCAGTCAGACATGGCCTGGTCTCCATTACAACACTGTAGTAGAGCATCAGTCAGACATGGCCTGGTCTCCATTACAACACTGTAGTAGAGCATCAGAGACATGGCCTGGTCTCCATTACAACACTGTAGAGAGCATCAATCAGACATGGCCTGGTCTCCATTACAACACTGTAGTAGAGCATCAGGTCAGACATGGCCTGGTCTCCATTACAACACTGTAGTAGAGCATCAGTCAGACATGGCCTGGTCTTCATTACAACACTGTAGTAGAGCATCAGTCAGACAGAGTAGAGCAGAGTAGAGCACTGTAGTAGAGCAGAGTAGAGCAGAGTAGAGCACAGAGCAGAGTAGAGCACAGAGCAGAGTAGAGCAGAGTAGAGCACAGAGCAGAGCAGAGCAGAGTAGAGCAGAGTAGAGCAGAGCAGAGTAGAGCAGAGCAGAGTAGAGTAGAGCAGAGAGCAGAGAGTAGAGAAGAGAGAGCAGTAGAGCACAGAGCAGAGTAGAGTAGAGCACAGAGCAGAGTAGAGCACAGAGCAGAGCAGAGCAGAGTAGAGCAGAGAGCAGAGCACAGAGCAGAGTAGAGTAGAGTAGAGCACAGAGGCAGAGTAGAGCACAGAGAGCAGAGCAGAGTAGAGCACAGAGCAGAGTAGAGCAGAGTAGAGCACAGAGCAGACTAGAGCAGAGTAGAGCACAGAGCAGAGTAGAGCAGAGTAGAGCACAGAGCAGACTAGAGCAGAGTAGAGCACAGAGCAGAGTAGAGCAGAGTAGAGCACAGAGCAGACTAAAGCAGAGTAGAGCACAGAGCAGAGTAGAGCAGAGTAGAGCACAGAGCAGAGTAAAGCAGAGTAGAGCACAGAGCAGAGTAGAGTAGAGTAGAGCACAGAGCAGACAAGAGCAGAGTAGAGCACAGAGCAGACTAGAGCAGAGTAGAGCAGATTACAGAGCAGAGCAGAGTATATTACAGTAGAGCAGAGTAGAGCACAGGAGCAACAGGAGCCAGGTGCGAGATAACGGTATGGAGCATGAGAGCATGGATGTTCTTCACAGCAACAGTTACATCTATCAACAGAAGCGCCAAGAGGCGGGGACACAATTTTTCAGTTTTTGATTTGTTAAAAAAGTTTGAAATATCCAATAAATGTCGTTCCACTTCATGATTGTGTCCCACTTGTTGTTGATTCTTCACAAAATAATACAGTTTTATATCTTTATGTTTGAAGCCTGAAATGTGGCAAAAGGTCGCAAAGTTCAAGGGGGCCGAATACTTTCGCAAGGCACTGTATTGCTTAGCTGATAAAAAATACATAGTATACAATAGGTGACTCATTGTCATATTTATCCTGATACCAGATTAGAATTGATGCAATTCTAACAATAGCCATAGTCAGCTAGCTAACATAGCAACACTCTCAGTTTGAACCGGGTGTTTGAGTAGGCTAAACTAGCTATCTGCATTCGCTAGCTAAGTAACTAAGTAAATGAGATGAAACATAAACATAAAAATATATATATACAGTATACAGTATATACAGTATATACAGTACCAGTCAAAAGACACATTCAAGGGTTTTTCTTTATTTTTGTACCTACTCATTCAAGGGTTTTTCCGCTTTTATTTTTGTACTATTTTCTACGTTGTAGAATAATATTGACGACATCAAAACTATGAAATAACACATATGGAATCATCTGGTAACCAAAAAGTTTTAAACAAATCTAAATATATTTTATATTTGAGATTCTTCAAAGTAGCCACCCTTTGCCTTGATGACAGCTTTGTACACTCTTCGCATTCTCTCAACAGTTTCACCTGGAATGCTTTTCCAGCAGTCTTGAAGGAGTTCTCATATATGCTGGTTACTTGTTGCTCTCAGGTTTCCAGGTAAAACCCAAATGCAGACTGTGTTGAAGTAACAAAGTTTATTACAGCAGGCAAACGACATGTCAAGGCAGGCAGGGATCGATAATCCAGAGTAGAGGCAATGGTACAGTGTCAGGGGCATGCAGAGTGGTCAGGCAGGTGGTCAGGACAGACAAGTGTCAAAACCAGGAGGGCGAGAAAAAGAGAGACTTGGAAAAAACAAGAGACAAAATGCTGGTTGACTTGAAAAACAAGAAGAACTGGCAACAGACAAACAGAGAACACAGATATAAGTACACGGTAATCTGTTTGTTGACTTGTCTTTCGAAGACCTTAGAAAGGCATGGTAGGATAGATATAGGTCTGTAGCAGTTTGGGTCAAGAGTGTCCCCCCCTTTGAAGAGGGGGATGACCGCAGCTGCTTTCCCATCTTTGGGAATCTCAGACGACACGAAAGAGAGGTTGAACAGGCTAGTAATAGGGGTGGCAACAATTTCGGCAGATAATTTTAGAAAGAAAGGGTCCAGATTGTCTAGCCCGGCTGATTTGTAGGGGTCCAAATTTTGCAGCTCTTTCAGAACATCAGCTGAACGGATTTGGGAGAAGGAGAAATGGGGAAGGCTTGGGCGAGTTGCTGTTGGGGGGTACAGTGCTGTTGACCGGGGTATGAGTAGCCAGGTGGAAAGCATGGCCAGCCGTAGAAAAATGCTTATTGAAATGGTCAATTATGGTGGATTTATCAGTGGTGACAGTGTTTCCTATCTTCAGTGCAGTGGGCAGCTGGGAGGAGGTGTTCTTATTCTCCATGGACTTTACAGTGTCCCAGATGAATGTACTTTGGTGCGAAAAGTGCAAATTAATCGCAGAACAACAGGAAAGGACCTTGTGAAGATGCTGGAGGAAAAAGGTACAAAAGTATCTATATACACAGTAAAACAAGTCCTATATCGATATAACCTGAAAGGCCGCTCAGCAAGGAAGAAGCCACTGCTCCAAAACCGCCATAAAAAATCCAGACTATGGTTTGCAACTGCACATGGGGGCAAAGATCGTACTTTTTGGAGAAATGTCCTGGTCTGATAAAATACAAATTTAACTGTTTGGCCTTAATGACCATCGTTATGTTTGGAGGAAAAGGGGGGAAAGGGGGGGCTTGCAAGCCGAAGAACACCATCCCAACCGTGAAGCATCATGTTGTGGGGGTGCTTTGCTGCAGGAGTGACTGGTGCACTTCCCAAAATAGATGGCATCATGAGGGTGGAAAATGATGTGGATATATTGAAGCAACATCTCAAGACATCAGTCAGGAAGTTAAAGCTTGGTCGCAAATGGTTCTTCCAAATGGACAATGACCCCAAGCATACTTTCGAAGCAAAATGGCTTAAGGACAACAAAGTCAAGGAATTGGGGTGGCCATCAGAAAGCCCTGACTTCAACCCTACAGAAAATTTGTGGGCAGAACTGCGTGTGCGGGCAAGGAGGCCTACAAACCTGACTCAGTTACACCAGCTCTGTCAGGAGGAATGGGCCGAAATTCCCACTTATTGTGGGAAGCTTGTGGAAGGATACCCAAAACATTTTATCCTAATTGAGGTTATGTAAACTTCTGACCCACTGGGAATGTGATGAAAGAAATAAAAGCCGAAATAAATCATTCTCTCTACTATTATTCTGACATTTCACATTCTTAAAATAAAGTGGTGATCCTAACTGACCTAAGACAGGGGATTTTACTAGGATTAAATATCAGGAATTGTGAAAAACTGAGTTTAAATGTATTTGGCAAAGGTGTGTGTGTCACACCCTGACCGAACCAAAATAATAAAGAAAACAAAGATAACTAAGGCATGACAGTATGTAAACTTCCGACTTCAACTGTATAAAATATATCTAGCTCTCCTCTGTCTCTCTAGCTTCTAGTCCAGTGGAAGAAAACCCTTACAAACTGTATATACTACAAAATATATCTAGCTCTCCTCTGTCTCTCTAGCTTCTAGTCCAGTGGAAGAAAACCCTTACAAACTGTATATACTACAAAATATATCTAGCTCTCCTCTGTCTCTGTTTCTAGTCCAGTGGAAGAAAACCCTTCAAACTGTATATACTACAAAATATATCTACCTTTAGGAATTTAGGAAGAAATGAATGTGTAAAAAACTGTTTAACTATTGTCTTTCTCTCTCTTTGCTAGAGAGATGCTTTCAGTACTAGATTCATTCTCTGATCCTTTGATTGGGTGGAACACATGTCAGTTCATGGTGCAAGAGCTCTGATAGGTTGGAGGACGTCCTCTGGAAGTTGTCATAATTACTGTGTAAGTCTATGGAAGTGAGTGAAAACCATGAGCCTCTTAGGTTTTGTATTGAATTCAATGTACCCAGAGGAGGACAGACACTAGCTGTCCTCCGGCTACACCATGGTGCTACCCTACAGAGTACTGGTGAGGCTACTGTAGACCTTCATTGCAAAACAGTGTGTTCTAATCAATTATTTGGTGAAATATTAATATATTTAGTATAGTTTTATCTAAAAAAATATAACCTTTTTAATGTTTCACTATTTGTATTTTTCTGAAATTCACTGAGTAGGATGGTCCTCCCCTTCCTCCTCTGAGGAGCCTCCACTGATGGACATCCATCCACCAACTCAGTCCACAAAACCCCAGCCTACTTGATGGCAATAGCACTCACTTTCCCCCAGGAGAGGCTGGACCTGCTCTCTCTTCTGACCAACCGTCCTACAAACAGGCAGCGGACTGCCCCAAGCATCATGCAGGGTACCCTCATCCCTCCACCCCTTCACTCCCCTGCCCATCTGTGTCTGTGTGTGTCTGTGTGTGTGTGTTACTCACAGCAGTTGGTGACAGCGAAGCTGTTGGCAACCTCCAGGTTGTCTATGTGAGGAGTGAGGCGGAAGTCCTGGGTTCCATACTGGACCATTCCAATCCGGAACGCACTATATTCCTGATCAGCACCGCGTGGGAACAGCCCTCCTACACACACACACACACACACACACACACACACACACACACACACACACACACACACACACACACACACACACACACACACACACACACACACACACACACACACACACACACACACACACACACACACACACACACACAGAAGAATGAGAATGTTTAGCTGGTTATCTAGCTAGTCTGGCAGTTCTCTGGGAGAATGTTTAGCTGGATATCTAGCTAGTCTGGCAGTTCTCTGGGAGAATGTTTAGCTGGATATCTAGCTAGTCTGGCAGTTCTCTGGGAAAATGTTTAGCTGGATATCTAGCCGGTCTGGCAGTTCTCTGGGAGAATGTTTAGCTGGATATCTAGCTAGTCTGGCAGTTCTCTGGGAGAATGTTTAGCTGGATATCTAGCCTGTCTGGCAGTTCTCTGGTTCAAATGTTTAGCTGGATATCTAGCCGGTCTGGCAGTTAAGAAATGTTTACTGATTCTGTCTGGCAGTTCTCTGGGAGAATGTTTAGAAACACTCTGATTCTGTCTGTATTAAACAGAGAGAATGTCTGATTCTGTCTGTATTAAACAGAAAATGTTTAGAAACACTGATTCTGTCTGTATTAAACAGAGAGAATGTTTAGAAACACTGATTCTGTCTGTATTAAACAGAGAGAATGTTTAGAAACACTGATTCTGTCTGTATTAAACAGAGAGAATGTTTAGAAACACTCTGATTCTGTCTGAGAGAATGTTTAGAAACACTCTGATTCTGTCTGTATTAAACAGAAGAATGTTTAGAAACACTCTCATTCTGTCTGTATTAAACAGAGAGAATGTTTAGAAACACTCTGATTCTTTAGAAACACACTGATTCAGCTGCATCAACATCTACATATTTCCATGACCATCCATATTGAACTGAAACAGCCATATTGAACTGAAACAGCCATATTGAACTGAAAAAGCCATATTGAACTGAAACAGCCATATTGAACTGAAACAGACATATTGAACTGAAACAGCCACATTGAACTGAAACAGCCGTCCATATTGAACTGAAACAGCCATCCATATTGAACTGAAACAGCCATCCATATTGAACTGAAACAGAACCAGCCATATTGAACTGAAACAGCCATCCATATTGAACTGAAACAGCCATATTGAACTGAAACAACCATATTGAACTGAAACAGCCATATTGAACTGAAACAGCCATATTGAACTGAAACAGCCATATTGAACTGAAAACTGAAACAACATATTGAACTGAAACAGCCATCCTTATTGAACTGAAACAATCCATATTGAACCAGCCATATTGAACTGAAACAGCCATATTGAACTGAAACAGCCATATTGAACTGAAACAATCATATTGAACTGAAACAGCCATATTGAACTGAAACAACCATATTGAACTGAAACAGCCATGAACGCTGTGCTCGCTCAGAGTTCAAACCACAAACCCACCAGATGTTTGTTCTGCAAAACATAGAAAGTGTTTTCACATCCAGTATGTTGATGTTGGGGTGGTGCTGAAACAGCCATATTGGGTCCTGTGTAGCTCAGTTGGTAGAGCATGGCGCTTGTAACGCAACAGGGTAGTGGGTTCGATCCCACCCATCCATATTGAACTGACACCCATACGAACTGAGAATGTATGCACACCATATTGACTGTAACAGCCTTATTGATAAACAGCGTCTATTGAACTGAAACAACCATATTGATTAAACAGCCATTATTGAAACAGCCATTATTAACTATTATATTGATATATTATGAACTGAAACAGCCATATTGAACTGAAACAGCCATATTGAACTGAAACAGCCATATTGAACTGAAACAGCCATATGTAAACCATCCAATGTAAAGTCAACGTTGCCTGCTCAGAGTTTAAATCACATGATGAAACCCACCAGATGAAGTAACAACTGTTTTCAGATGATGTCATTGGGAACATTTATCTTCTAACTGTTTGTTCTGCAAAACATAGAAAGTGTTTTCAAATCCAGTATGTTGATATTGGGGTGGTGCTGGAGATCATGGAAATGGGTTGTAAATGGTGCAATGTAAACACATCCCTATCCATCACCTGTCTCAGTCTCAGGACATGGTGATGGCTGGAGATGCAACCAGGGAGTATGATTATCTGGTTGAATGTCTACATAGCTACACACCCATCCATATTGAACTGAAACAGCCTTCCATATTGAACTGAAACAGACATATTGAACTGAAACAGCCATCCATATTGAACTGAAACAGCCGTCCTTATTGAACTGAAACAGCCGTCCATATTGAACTGAAACAGCCTTCCATATTGAACTGAAACAGCCGTCCATATCGAACTGAAACAGCCATCCATATTGAACTGAAACAGCCTTCCATATTGAACTTAAACAGCCTTCCATATTGAACTGAAACAGCTGTCCATATTGAACTGAAACAGCCGTCCATATTGAACTGAAACAGCCATCCTTATTGAACTGAAACAGCCATATTGAACTGAAACAGCCATCCATATTGAACTGAAACAGCCATCCATATTGAACTGAAACAGCCTTCCATATCTATCTTAAAGCCATATTGAACTGAAACAGCCGTCCATATTGAACTGAAACAGCCATCCATATTGAACTGAAACAGCCATCCTTATTGAACTGAAACAGCCGTCCATATTGAACTGAAACAGCCATCCATATTGAACTGAAACAGCCATCCTTATTGAACTGAAACAACCATATTGAACCTGAACTAAAACAGCCTCCCATATCCAACTCAAATAGCCATATTGAACTGAAACAGCCATATTGAACTGAAACAACCATATTGAACTGAAACAGCCACCCATATCTAACTGAAACAGCCACATTGAACTGAATCAGCCATCCTTATTGAACCTGAACTAAAACAGCCTCCCATATCCAACTCGAATAGCCATATTGACCTGAAACAGCCATATTGAACTGAAACTGCCATATTGAACTGAAACAGACTTCCATATCTAACTCAAACAGCCATATTGAACTTAAACAGCCATATTGAACTGCAACTGCCATTCATATTGAATTGAAACAGCCATCCATATAACTCAAACAGCCATATTGAACTGAAACAACCTTCCATATCTATCTCAAACCGCCATATTGAACTGAACCAGCCATCCATATTGAACTGAAACAGCCTTATTGAACCAAAACAGCCATCATATCTAACTCAAACAGCCATATTGAACTGAAACTGCCATTCATATCTAAATCAAATAGCCATATTGAACTGAAACTGCCATTCATATTGAACTGAAACAACCTTCTTTATCTAACTCAAACTGCCACATTGAACAGAAACAGCCATATTGAACTGAAACTGCCATTGATATTAAACTGAGACAGCCTTCCATACCTAACTCAAACAGCCATATTGAACTGAAACAGCCATATTGAACTGAAACAGCCATATTGAACTGAAACAGCCTTCCATACCTAACTCAAACAGCCATATTGAACTGAAACATCCATATTGAACTGAAACTGCCTTCCATATCCAACTCAAACAGCCATATTGAACTGAAACAGCCATATTGAACTGAAACAGCCATATTGAACTGAAACAGCCATATTGAACTGAAACAGCTATCCATATCTAACTGAAACAACCATATTGAACTGAAACAGCCATATTGAACTGAAACTGCCATTCATAATGAACTGAAACTGAAACTGAAACTGCCATAAAATGAACTGAAACTGCCATTCATAATGAACTGAAACTTCCATGCATAATGAACTGAAACTGCCATGCATAATGAACTGAAACAACCAATTGAACTGAAACACCATTCATGAACTGAAACTGCCATTCATAATGAACTGAAACTTCCATGCATAATGAACTGAAACTTCCATGCATAATGAACTGAAACTGCCATGCATAATGAACTGAAACTGCCATGCATAATGAACTGAAAATGAACCAAACTGCCATGCATAATGAACTGAAACTGCCATTCATAATGAACTGAAACTTCCATGCATAATGAACTGAAACAGTCATGCATAATGAACTGAAACTGCCATGCATAATGAACTGAAACTTCCATGCATAATGAACTGAAACTGCCATTCATAATGAACTGAAACTTCCATGCATAATGAACTGAAACTGCCATGCATAATGAACTGAAACTGCCATGCATAATGAACTGAAACTGCCATTCATAATGAACTGAAACTACCATGCATAATGAACTGAAACTGCCATGCATAATGAACTGAAACTGTCATGCATAATGAACTGAAACTGCCATGCATAATGAACTGAAACTGCCATGCATAATGAACTGAAACTTCCATGCATAATGAACTGAAACTGCCATGCATAATGAACTGAAACTTCCATGCATAATGAACTGAAACTGCCATGCATAATGAACTGAAACTGCCATGCATAATGAACTGAAACTTCCATGCATAATGAACTGAAACTGCCATGCATAATGAACTGAAACTGCCATTCATAATGAACTGAAACTGCCATTCATAATGAACTGAAACTGCCATGCATAATGAACTGAAACTGCCATTCATAATGAACTGAAACTGCCATTCATAATGAACTGAAACTGCCATTCATAATGAACTGAAACTGCCATTCATAATGAACTGAAACTGCCATTCATATTGAACTGAAACAACCTTCTTTATCTAACTCAAACTGCCATATTGAACAGAAACAGCCATATTGAACTGAAACTGCCATTGATATTAAACTGAAACAGCGTTCCATACCTAACTCAAACAGCCATATTGAACTGAAACAGCCATATTGAACTGAAACAGCCATATTGAACTGAAACAGCCATATTGAACTGAAACAGCCTTCCATACCTAACTCAAACAGCCATATTGAACTGAAACATCCATATTGAACTGAAACAGCCTTCCATACCTAACTCAAACAGCCATATTGAACTGAAACATCCATATTGAACTGAAACAGCCTTCCATACCTAACTCAAACAGCCATATTGAACTGAAACATCCATATTGAACTGAAACTGCCTTCCATACCTAACTCAAACAGCCATATTGAACTGAAACAGCCATATTGAACTGAAACAGCCATATTGAACTGAAACAGCCTTCCATATTGACGTCACACCACCTTCGCTTTGGCTCCCCCTCCTGTCCAGTTCAGGTGTTCGGCGTCGCCTGCCTTCTAGCTGCTGCTGAACCTGCTGATGGAAAACTCCCTTCATCAACCCAGGAATTGTCTCGTCATCATTACACGCACCTGGTTCCAATCCTCACTTTATCACTGTTTATATACTCCCTCTGTCATTTGTCTCCTCTCTAAACCTGTGACCGCCTCCTGCCTACTCCTCTCTAAACCTGTGACTGCCTCCTGCCTACTCCTCTCTAAACCTGTGACTGCCTCCTGCCTGCTCCTCTCTAAACCTGTGACTGCCTCCTGCCTACTCCTCTCTAAACCTGCGACTGCCTCCTGCCTACTCCTCCTTAAACCTGTGACTGCCTCCTGCCTACTCCTCTCTAAACCTGCGACTGCCTCCTGCATACTCCTCTCTAAACCTGTGACTGCCTCCTGCCTACTCCTCTCTAAACCTGTGACTGCCTCCTGCATACTCCTCTCTAAACCTGTGACTGCCTCCTGCCTACTCCTCCTTAAACCTGTGACTGCCTCCTGCATACTCCTCTCTAAACCTGTGACTGCCTCCTGCCTATTCCTCCTTAAACCTGTGACTGCCTCCTGCCTACTCCTCTCTAAACCTGTGACTGCCTCCTGCCTACTCCTCTCTAAACCTGTGGCTGCCTCCTGCCTACTCCTCTCTAAACCTGTGACTGCCACCTGCCTACTCCACTCTAAACCTGTGACTGCCTCCTGCCTACTCCTCTCTACACTTGTGACAGAATGACCGACCCAAGAGAACAGGAAGCAGCAGGACATCCCAACCTCTCCACTATAGGAGAGAAGCTCCTACACCACGTCTCATGCCTGGAGCACCTAGGGACTGCCATGGACGAGTTGCTCCAGACCGTACACCAGCTACAGGCTACACCACCACCTTCCCAGCTCTGCAAGGTCGTTCCAGCCACCCCAACACCATCTACATCACCCAGTCCGATCAGCAACGTCCACCTGCCCCTCCCCGAGTGGTTTGACGGCACCCAAGCTCACTGTATGGGGTTTCTTCTGCTGTGTGACCTGGCATTGGTGATCTCGGTGCTGACAGTCCGGGCTCTGGAGTGGGAGCACGCCGTCTGGGAGAGGGACGGTCCAGAAGTGCAGTCCTATGAGAACTTCACCCAACTCTTCCGTGCTGTTTTCGACCATCTTACAGAGGGCCGAGAGTGAGGTGAGCATCTCCTCCGTCTACGCCAAGGGTCCAGGAAAGCGCCTGAGTACACTCTGACCGGACCTTGTTGACGCTTTTCCGCAGCTGGCTACTGATGGATGTCCAGACCGAGCTGGACCTCATGCTGGACCAGCTCACCGCCATGGCCATCCGCCTGGATAATCTCCTACGTGCCCGTCGTCGCCTATCCCTGGGGTTCGGGTCTCTTCCAGGAACCTCCAGCGAGACTGAGCCCATGGAGGTGGGCACGGCGCACCTTGTCCCCGAAGAACGTCAACACCGCCGTCAACAGGGTCTCTGCTCATACTGCGATGAGTCGGACCACCCCTGGAATACCTGTTCCAGAAGGAGAAACAGGCGAGGAAGCGACAGGCCGAGGAGCACTCCTGCACCTTCCCAGGTAGGCATGGCCGTGCCTTGCTCCTCTCTGTCCACCCAGCCCGTCCTCCTTCCTGTCACCTTCCTGGACTAGTAGACTCAGGTTCTGCAGTCAATTTCCTAGACCAGTCAGTGGCCTTATCATTATGCATTCCTCTAGTCCCTTTACAACCCCCTATCCCAGTCCATGCCCTAGACAACTGTCCCCTAGGTACTGGACTGGTGTGCCAGACCATGATTCCCATTTCCATCACAGTTGCTCACAACCACCATGAAAGCATCACTTTCCTCATCTTAGACTCTCCTGCACACCCCGCAGTTTTAGGTTTCCCCTGGTTACAGTTGCATAACCCCAGAATATTGTGGACAGAGAGGTTGTTGGGTTGGTTGCAGGAGTGTCATGGGAGGTGTCTCTCTGTGTCTATCTGTGCCACCTCTGTGGAAAGTCCGGACCTATCCCGGAAGAGTACTGGGACCTACAAGTGGATTTTTTGAAGACTCATGCCACATTCCTGCTCCCTCATTGCCCATCGGACTGCACTATCGACCTACTGCCTGGTTCCACTGGATCAACGCCTAAACTCCATCCATGCGCCTTCTACTCACGGAAGCTGTCTCTTGCGGGGCGGAATTACGATGTGGGGGATCGTGAGTTGCTGGCCGTCAAGATATGGCGGCACTGGCTGGAGGGTGCACAACACCCATTCATTGTTTGGATGGACCACGGGAACCTAGAGTATATTCAAGCAGCAAAGAGGCTGAACCCACGTCAGGCCAGGAGGGCCCTATTACTCGCCAGGTTTGACTTTACCCTCTAAGAATCTAAGAATGTCAAGGTTGATGCGTTGTCCTGGAGACACAGAACATGGAAGGGAGAACACATGCCCCGGCGTACTCCGTCCGCAGCCTGTTGGACTCACGGTGTCATGTCTCTCCAGTACCTGGTCGACTGAGAGGGGTAGGGTCCCGAAGAGAGGTGCTGGGTTCCGGCGCGGGACATCCTGGACCGTTCTCTCATTCGGGAGGCGTGGTCCCGACCGACCTGCACGTGTCTCCGGGGTCGTCCCGAATGTCACCGGCGCCCTGCTGCCGGGGCAGCGCCTCAGGATGGGGTACTGACACACCAGCCTTCGCTTTGGCTCCCCCTCCTGTCCAGCTCAGGCGTTCGGCGTCGCCGGGCTGTATCACAACCGGCTGTGATTGGTAGTCCCATAGGCCGGTGCACAATTGGCCCAGTGTCGTCCCGGTTATGCCATCATTGTAAATAAGAATTTGTTCTTAACTGACTTTCCTAGTTAAATAAAAGGTTAAATTAAAAATTAAATGTAAAAAAGCTGCTGCCGAACCTGCTGATGGAAAACGCCCTTCATCAACCCCGGTCTCGTCATCATTACACGCACCTGGTTTCAATCCTCACTTTATCACTGTATATATACTCCCTCTGTCGTTTGTCTTTGTCGGTCATTGTCCATGTTGCTTGTTTTCCTGAGAGGAATCTCTCCTACTATTCCTGAGGACTTTATTATTTATCACTTTGGGTTTCATCCCACTTTTAGAAATGCTGCTTTAATAAATTCAGTAGTTCTAAACCTGTGACTGCCTCCTGCCTACACCTCTCTAAACCTGCGACTGCCTCCTGGCTACACCTCTCTAAACCTGCGACTGCCTCCTGCCTACACCTCTCTAAACCTGCGACTGCCTCCTGCCTACACCTCTCTAAACCTGCGACTGCCTCCTGGCTACGCCTCTCTAAACCTGCAACTGCCTCCTGGCTACACCTCTCTAAACCTGCGACTGCCTCCTGCCTACACCTCTCTAAACTTGTGACAATTGAACTGAAACAGATATCCATATCTAACTGAAACAGCCATATTGAACTGAAACAGCCATATTGAACTGAAACAGCCATATTGAACTGAAACTGCCATATTGAACTGAAACAGCCATAATGAACTGAAACAGCCATTCATAATGAACTGAAACTGCCATGCATAATGAACTGAAACTGCCATTCATAATGAACTGAAACTGCCATTCATAATGAACTGAAACTGCCATGCATAATGAACTGAAACTGCCATGCATAATGCACTGAAACTGCCATTCATAATGAACTGAAACTGCCATGCATAATGAACTGAAACTGCCATTCATAATGAACTGAAACTGCCATGCATAATGAACTGAAACTGCCATTCATAATGAACATAATGAACTGAAACTGCCATTCATAATGAACTGAAACTGCCATTCATAATGAACATAATGAACTGAAACTGCCATGCATAATGAACTGAAACTGCCATTCATAATGAACTGAAACAGCCATGCATAATGAACTGAAACTGCCATTCATAATGAACTGAAACTGCCATTCATAATGAACTGAAACGGCATCCACATTTAACTGAACAGACACATTTAATTGAAATAGATATATTGAACTAAAACTGCCATATTGAACTGAAACAGACCTATTTAACTATCAGTCTATGATAAGTCACTGTGAGGTTGTCTGGAACAGGCCTTGAATCCCTGACTGCTGTTACTGTATAATAATAATCATAATAATACCAATAAAAATCCTAATCAAGGCCTGGTATGATACCCAGTTCTGTCGTCCATGATAATGCAGCAGGAAGCAGACCTGATCATTAATAATAGCATATTTAAATCTGTTTTAAAGACCAGGCCTGGAACCCTTCTGCCTTCTCAATAGCTTATATATACCCCATCACTCACTCTCTCCTTAATTCCCCTTCTCTCTCTCCTTCCTCATTATCTCCCTCTTGCTCTCCTCTCTTTCCCTCTCCTTCTCCCCCTTGTCTCTCCCTCCTCCCCCGTTTCTCCCTCCCGCCATCTCAGATGCAGTGTAATGCAGATGAAACCACCGCTCCAGTGTTAGGCAGGCTAATAACCACACTACGTGTCAGTACACGGAGACAACATAGACCACTGTCTAATGCAATATATATATTTATATGTTATATGAATAATTTATTTTCAATATGTAATATATATGAATGTACCTACCGATCTGAACACTGGGAGAACCGCAGAGCGCCTCGCGTCTCAAGCAGATGACAGTTAGGAGAAACACGAGCAGCAGATTCCTCATCGTTGTTAGTTCAGACATTTCATACCGAGAGGCGTCGACATACATCCACTGAATAACGGCCCAGTACACCGAATAACGGTCAGTTCCTCCAGA
The DNA here is from genome assembly GCF_021184085.1 of Oncorhynchus gorbuscha. Taxonomy (NCBI): domain Eukaryota; kingdom Metazoa; phylum Chordata; class Actinopteri; order Salmoniformes; family Salmonidae; genus Oncorhynchus; species Oncorhynchus gorbuscha. Next base: position 196,259 of record NW_025745965.1, on the reverse strand, counting down.
CAGGCACACCGACGGCTAATCAGACGGTCAGCATGGCGGCCTGGTTACCGGACAGCGGAGGGAACCCACAGCAGGGGGTTGCGTGTCTAATGCACTGGTCTCAGGTCCTGTAGCGGTTCGGTCGTGGGAAGATCGCTCCAGCTCTGCGGATCTCTGTCTCTCTCTCTGTGTCTGTCTGTCTCTCTCTCTCTCTCTCTCTCTTTATGAGGCGCGCGTACAGTTTCGGAATACCGATGAGAACGGAAAGAGCCGAGAGCAGCCGAGTCAGGTTGTTGGGGAAACAGTCCACATTACTGATGGGCATTCCGGCTCTTTTCAGTGAGCCGGATCGTTCTGCTCAGCTCTCTTTTGGCTCCCAAACGACTCTTTAAAAAATATGTGTTTTGTATTTTCTCAAGTCAAACACTTTGCGATAGTTTGACTATGATTGGTGTTAAAACAATTCTAATTAAATTATTAAATGAAATCATACTCTACCTTAACCACAATATATTTAAAAAATGCATTGGTTTGTAATGAAAAAGAATGCTATTAAACATTTGCACTTAAACTTTTTAATGTATATAAACAAAGTGCATATAAATCCAACAATTCAAAACGAATACAATCAGCATAATAGAATATTGCAATAACAATGTGCAAAACTGCAGCATCCCACTTAAAACATTAAACTGGTCCCTCTTTTCTCTCTTCTTTGTTTCCATGTTAAAACTGCAGCATCCCACTTAAAACATTAAACTGGTCCCTCTTTTCTCTCTTCTTTGTTTCCATGTTAAAACCAGCAGCGGTTTCTTCTCTCAGTAATTATTTATCCCGATTTCGAGAAGACCCTCTCAGAGGGAACGGATGTGGCCACTATGCAGAGTCTCCCTGTCATGACTTTAGTAAGCCGTGGGTAGACAGAGGCCTTGTTCTTCCACCAGCTCAGAGGATCTGCTCCTCCAAATAGGATCGGACCTCCATTATGCGATCTGCTGAGGGATTCCTTCGTGCTGCAACCCCAGTTGCTCTCATTAAACACCATCTAAACAGCAGATGTTTGTGGCACTACTGCTGGTGCTTCTGCTCCTTCTGCTCCCTCTTCTTCCTGTTGCCCCGGTGCCTGAGCCAGCTGACTGCTGGGACCGTCCCTCCCTCTTCTTCCTGTTGCCCCGGTGCCTGAGCCAGCTGACTGCTTCACCCAGTGAGGCCGTCCCTCCCTCTTCTTCCTGTTGCCCCAAGGTGCCTGAGCCAGCTGACTGCTGGGGCCGTCCCTCCCACTTCTTCCTGTAGCCCGGTGCCTGAGCCAGCTGACTGCTGGGACCGTCCCTCCCTCTTCTTCCTGTTGCCCTGGTGCCTGAGCCAGCTGACTGCTTCACCCAGTGGGGCCGTCCCTCCCTCTTCTTCCTGTTGCCCCGGTGCCTGAGCCAGCTGACTGCTGGGGCCGTCCCTCCCTCTTCTTCCTGTTGCCCCGGTGCCTGAGCCAGCTGACTGCTGGGGCCGTCCCTCCCTCTTCTTCCTGTTGCCCGGTGCCTGAGCCAGCTGACTGGTGAGGCCGTCCCTCCCTCTTCTTCCTGTTGCCCGGTGCCTGAGCCAGCTGACTGCTGGGGCCGTCCCTCCCTCTTCTTCCTGTTGCCCCGGTGCCTGAGCCAGCTGACTGCTGGGGCCGTCCCTCCCTCTTCTTCCTGTTGCCCCGGTGCCTGAGCCAGCTGACTGCTGGGGCCGTCCCTCCCTCTTCTTCCTGTTGCCCCGGTGCCTGAGCCAGCTGACTGCTGGGGCCGTCCCTCTCTCTTCTTCCTGTTGCCCCGGTGCCTGAGCCAGCTGACTGCTGGGGCCGTCCCTCCCTCTTCTTCCTGTTGCCCTGGTGCCTGAGCCAGCTGACTGCTTCACCCAGTGGGGCCGTCCCTCCCTCTTCTTCCTGTTGCCCCGGTGCCTGAGCCAGCTGACTGCTGGGGCCGTCCCTCCCTCTTCTTCCTGTTGCCCCGGTGCCTGAGCCAGCTGACTGCTGGGGCCGTCCCTCCCTCTTCTTCCTGTAGCCCGGTGCCTGAGCCAGCTGACTGCTTCACCCAGTGAGGCCGTCCCTCCCTCTTCTTCCTGTTGCCCGGTGCCTGAGCCAGCTGACTGCTGGGGCCGTCCCTCCCTCTTCTTCCTGTTGCCCCGGTGCCTGAGCCAGCTGACTGCTGGGGCCGTCCCTCCCTCTTCTTCCTGTTGCCCCGGTGCCTGAGCCAGCTGACTGCTGGGGCCGTCCCTCCCTCTTCTTCCTGTTGCCCCGGTGCCTGAGCCAGCTGACTGCTGGGGCCGTCCCTCCCTCTTCTTCCTGTTGCCCCGGTGCCTGAGCCAGCTGACTGCTTCACCCAGTGAGGCCGTCCCTCCCTCTTCTTCCTGTTGCCCCGGTGCCTGAGCCAGCTGACTGCTGGGGCCGTCCCTCCCTCTTCTTCCTGTTGCCCCGGTGCCTGAGCCAGCTGACTGCTGGGGCCGTCCCTCCCTCTTCTTCCGGTTGTCTAGGTTTCAGTAAGGAACTCCCCTCACCTGGTTGTCCAGGTCTCAGTAAGGAACTCCCCTCACCTGGTTGTCTAGTTCTCAGTAAGGAACTCCCCTCACCTGGTTGTTGGGGTCTCAGTAAGGAAATCCCCTCACCTGGTTGTCTAGGTCTCAGTAAGGAACTAACCCTAACCCTAACCCTAACCCTAACCCTAAGTGAGTGCTACTACTCTGAGCTGTGTGTGGTGAGGCATCACCTAAGTGGGTGCTACTACTCTGAGCTGTGTGTGCTAACCCTAACCCTAAGTGGGTGCTACTACTCTGAGCTGTGTGTGCTAACCCTAAGTGGATGCTACTACTCTGAGCTGTGTGTGCTAACCCTAACCCTAAGTGGGTGCTACTACTCTGAGCTGTGTGTGGTGAGGTATCACCTAAGTGGGTGCTACTACTCTGAGCTGTGTGTGCTAACCCTAACCCTAAGTGGGTGCTACTACTCTGAGCTGTGTGTGGTGAGGTATCACCTAAGTGGGTGCTACTACTCTGAGCTGTGTGTGCTAACCCTAACCCTAAGTGGGTGCTACTACTCTGAGCTGTGTGTGGTGAGGTATCACCTAAGTGGGTGCTACTACTCTGAGCTGTGTGTGCTAACCCTAAGTGGATGCTACTACTCTGAGCTGTGTGTGCTAACCCTAACCCTAAGTGGGTGCTACTACTCTGAGCTGTGTGTGCTAACCCTAACCCTAAGTGGGTGCTACTACTCTGAGCTGTGTGTGGTGAGGTATCACCTAAGTGGGTGCTACTACTCTGAGCTGTGTGTGCTAACCCTAACCCTAAGTGGGTGCTACTACTCTGAGCTGTGTGTGCTAACCCTAACCCTAAGTGGGTGCTACTACTCTGAGCTGTGTGTGCTAACCCTAACCCTAAGTGGGTGCTACTACTCTGAGCTGTGTGTGCTAACCCTAAGTGGGTGCTATACATTGAGATGGAGAGGTCCAGTGGCTCCACGATCGTCACCAGACTTTATCTTCATCCACCATCTCCCTCTGATTAGACCCACTCCAATGTGCAGACCGCCTGAGCAGATCCATAGATGACGCAATCTCAATTGCTCTCCACACTGCCCTCACCCACCTACTGTAGATATGAGGAATACCTATGTGAGAATGCTGTTCATTGACTACAGCTCAGCGTTCAACACCATAGTGCCCTCACCCACCTACTGTAGATAAGAGGAACACCTATGTGAGAATGCTGTTCATTGACTACAGCTCAGCGTTCAACACCATAGTGCCCTCACCCACCTACTGTAGATAAGAGGAACACCTATGTGAGAATGCTGTTCATTGACTACAGCTCAGCGTTCAACACCATAGTGCCCTCACCCACCTACTGTAGATAAGAGGAACACCTATGTGAGAATGCTGTTCATTGACTACAGCTCAGCGTTCAACACCATTGTCCCCTCTGAGCTCATCAACAAGCTTAGGACTCTGAGTCTGAACTCATCACATTGTCTCACTGATGGCTGTGAGATGCTAATCAACAAGCTGTGAGATGCTGTGAGATGCTAATCAACAAGCTGTGAGATGCTGTGAGATGCTAATCAACAAGCTGTGAGATGCTAATCAACAAGCTGCCACTGTAAGTGCCCATTGCCAAAACCAGAGGTTGGATAGGTAATGGCATTGTCTCACTGATGACTGTGAGATGCTAATCAACAAGCTGTGAGATGCTGTGAGATGCTAATCAACAAGCTGTGAGATGCTAATCAACAAGCTGTGAGATGCTAATCAACAAGCTGTGAGATGCTGTGAGATGCTAATCAACATGCTGTGAGATGCTAATCGACAAGCTGTGAGATGCTAATCAACAAGCTGTGAGATGCTAATCAACAAGCTGTGAGATGCTAATCAACAAGCTGTGAGATGCTAATCAACAAGCTGTGAGATGCTGTGAGATGCTGTGAGATGCTGTGAGATGCTGTGAGATGCTAATCAACAAGCTGTGAGATGCTGTGAGATGCTGTGAGATGCTAATCAACAAGCTGTGAGATGCTAATCAACAAGCTGTGAGATGATAATCAACAAGCTGTGAGATGCTGTGAGATGCTAATCAACAAGCTGTGAGATGCTAATCAACAAGCTGTGAGATGCTAATCAACAAGCTGTGAGATGCTAATCAACAAGCTGTGAGATGCTAATCAACAAGCTGCCACTGTAAGTGCCCATTGCCAAAACCAGAGGTTGGATAGGTAATGGCATTGTCTCACTGATGACTGTGAGATGCTAATCAACAAGCTGTGAGATGCTAATCAACAAGCTGTGAGATGCTAATCAACAAGCTGTGAGATGCTAATCAACAAGCTGTGAGATGCTGTGAGATGCTAATCAACAAGCTGTGAGATGCTAATCAACAAGCTGCCACTGTAAGTGCCCATTGCCAAAACCAGAGGTTGGATAGGTAATGGCATTGTCTCACTGATGACTGTGAGATGCTAATCAACAAGCTGTGAGATGCTGTGAGATGCTAATCAACAAGCTGTGAGATGCTGTGAGATGCTAATCAACAAGCTGTGAGATGCTAATCAACAAGCTGTGAGATGCTAATCAACAAGCTGTGAGATGCTGTGAGATGCTAATCAACAAGCTGTGAGATGCTAATCAACAAGCTGCCACTGAAAGTGCCCATTGCCAAAACCAGAGGTTGGATAGGTAATGGCATTGTCTCACTGATGACTGTGAGATGCTAATCAACAAGCTGTGAGATGCTGTGAGATGCTAATCAACAAGCTGTGAGATGCTAATCAACAAGCTGTGAGATGCTGTGAGATGCTAATCAACAAGCTGTGAGATGCTAATCAACAAGCTGTGAGATGCTAATCAACAAGCTGTGAGATGCTGTGAGATGCTAATCAACAAGCTGTGAGATGCTAATCAACAAGCTGCCACTGAAAGTGCCCATTGCCAAAACCAGAGGTTGGATAGGTAATGGCATTGTCTCACTGATGACTGTGAGATGCTAATCAACAAGCTGTGAGATGCTAATCAACAAGCTGTGAGATGCTAATCAACAAGCTGTGAGATGCTAATCAACAAGCTGTGAGATGCTAATCAACAAGCTGTGAGATGCTAATCAACAAGCTGCCACTGTAAGTGCCCATTGCCAAAACCAGAGGTTGGATAGGTAATGGCATTGTCTCACTGATGACTGTGAGATGCTAATCAACAAGCTGTGAGATGCTGTGAGATGCTAATCAACAAGCTGTGAGATGCTAATCAACAAGCTGTGAGATGCTAATCAACAAGCTGTGAGATGCTAATCAACAAGCTGCCACTGTAAGTGCCCATTGCCAAAACAAGAGGTTGGATAGGTAATGGCATTGTCTCACTGATGACTGTGAGATGCTAATCAACAAGCTGTGAGATGCTAATCAACAAGCTGTGAGATGCTAATCAACAAGCTGTGAGATGCTAATCAACAAGCTGCCACTGTAAGTGCCCATTGCCAAAACAAGAGGTTGGATAGGTAATGGCATTGTCTCACTGATGACTGTGAGATGCTAATCAACAAGCTGTGAGATGCTAATCAACAAGCTGTGAGATGCTAATCAACAAGCTGTGAGATGCTAATCAACAAGCTGTGAGATGCTGTGAGATGCTGTGAGATGCTAATCAACAAGCTGTGAGATGCTGTGAGATGCTGTGAGATGCTAATCAACAAGCTGTGAGATGCTGTGAGATGCTAATCAACAAGCTGTGAGATGCTGTGAGATGCTAATCAACAAGCTGTGAGATGCTAATCAACAAGCTGTGAGATGCTAATCAACAAGCTGTGAGATGCTAATCAACAAGCTGTGAGATGCTAATCAACAAGCTGTGAGATGCTGTGAGATGCTAATCAACAAGCTGTGAGATGCTGTGAGATGCTAATCAACAAGCTGCCACTGTAAGTAATCTGTATGTAAATCCCACCTGCCTCTATAAACACGTTCTCTGCAAATATAAATCCCATCTGCCTCTATAAACACGTTCTCTGCAAATATAAATCCCACCTGCATCTATAAACACGTTCTCTGCAAATATAAATCCCACCTGCCTCTATAAACACGTTCTCTGCAAATATAAATCCCACCTGCCTCTATAAACACGTTCTCTACAAATATAAATCCCACCTGTCTCTATAAACACGTTCTCTGCAAATATAAATCCCACCTGCCTCTATAAACACGTTCTCTACAAATATAAATCCCACCTGCCTCTATAAACACAATCTCTACAAATATAAATCCCACCTGCCTCTATAAACACGTTCTCTGCAAATATAAATCCCACCTGCCTCTATAAACACATTCTCTACAAATATAAATCCCACCTGCCTCTATAAACACAATCTCTACAAATATAAATCCCACCTGCCTCTATAAACACGTTCTCTGCAAATATAAATCCCATCTGCCTCTATAAACACGATCTCTGCAAATATAAATCCCACCTGCCTCTATAAACACGTTCTCTGCAAATATAAATCCCACCTGCCTCTATAAACATGTTCTCTGCAAAATGCAGCATCTGCCTCTATAAACACGTTCTCTGCAAAATGCAGAACCTGCCTCTATAAACACGTTCTCTACAAATATAAATCCCACCTGCCTCTATAAACACGATCTCTGCAAATATAAAGCCCACCTGCCTCTATAAACACGATCTCTACAAATATAAAGCCCACCACTATGTCTATGCATGGTCATGTCTGTATGTACATTCTACACAAGCAGTTCCCTTATTCCACCACTATGTCTATGCATGGTCATGTCTGTATTTACTCAAGCAAATGTTCATATTTATGAAGTCTCACACATTGCGTAGAAATGATCCCATGCATGGTTTACGCACAGATATGTGCCTGATTGATAAATGAGGGCCGAGGTGTGATGAATTTAGGAAATCACTGAACGATTCAATTACTCTGTGTGGTGCCTAGTTGGGACAAAATCCTACAGTACCTGCAGCTCTCCAGAAACCGGGTTGTCTCCTCCTGGTCAACAGGGTTATGGTTAGGTCTGGTACTCTACAGGGTTATGGTTAGGTCTGGTACTCTACAGGGTTATGGTTAGGTCTGGTACTCTACAGGGTTATGGTTAGGGCTGGTACTCTACAGGGTTATGGTTAGATCTGGTACTCTACAGGGTTATGGTTAGGTCTGGTACTCTACAGGGTTATGGTTAGGTCTGGTACTCTACAGGGTTATGGTTAGGTCTGGTACTCTACAGGGTTATGGTTAGGTCTGGTACTCTACAGGGTTATGGTTAGAACTGGTACTCTACAGGGTTATGGTTAGGTCTGGTACTCTACAGGGTTATGGTTAGGGCTGGTACTCTACAGGGTTATGGTTAGATCTGGTACTCTACAGGGTTATGGTTAGGTCTGGTACTCTACAGGGTTATGGTTAGGTCTGGTACTCTACAGGGTTATGGTTAGGTCTGGTACTCTACAGGGTTATGGTTAGGTCTGGTACTCTACAGGGTTATGGTTAGGCCTGGTACTCTACAGGGTTATGGTTAGGTCTGGTCTACAGGGTTATGGTTAGGTCTGGTACTCTACAGGGTTATGGTTAGATATGGTACTCTACAGGGTTATGGTTAGGTCTGGTACTCTACAGGGTTATGGTTAGGTCTGGTACTCTACAGTTATGGTTAGGTCTGGTACTCTACAGGGTTATGGTTAGGTCTGGTACTCTACAGGGTTATGGTTAGGTCTGGTACTCTATGGGTTATGGTTAGGTCTGGTACTCTACAGGGTTATGGTTAGGTCTGGTCTCTACAGGGTTATGGTTAGGTCTGGTACTCTACAGGGTTATGGTTAGGTCTGGTACTCTACAGGGTTAGGTGGTTAGGGTTATGGTTAGGTCTGGTACTCTACAGGGTTATGGTTAGATCTGTTCTACAGGGTGGTTAGGTCTGGTACTACAGGGTTATGGTTAGGTCTGGTACTCTACAGGGTTATGGTTAGGTCTGGTACTCTACAGGGTTATGGTTAGGTCTGGTACTCTACAGGGTTATGGTTAGGTCTGGTACTCTACAGGGTTATGGTCCTAGGTCTGGTCTACAGGGTTATGGTTAGGTCTGGTACTCTACAGGGTTATGGTTAGGTCTGGGGTTACTCTGGGTTAGTTATCTGTCAGGGTTATGGTTAGGTCTGGTACTCTACAGGGTTATGGTTAGGTCTGGTCTCTACAGGGTTATGGTTAGGTCTGGTACTCTACAGGGTTATGGTTAGGTCTGGTACTCTACAGGGTTATGGTTAGGTCTGGTACTCTACAGGGTTATGGTTAGGTCTGGTACTCTACAGGGTTATGGTTAGGTCTGGTACTCTACAGGGTTATGGTTAGGTCTGGTACTCTTCAGGGTTATGGTTAGGTCTGGTCTACAGGGTTATGGTTAGGTCTGGTACTCTACAGGGTTATGGTTAGGTCTGGTTAGGTCTGGTCTACAGGGTTATGGTTAGGTCTGGTCTACAGGGTTATGGTTAGGTCTGGTACTCTACAGGGTTATGGTTAGGTCTGGTACTCTACAGGGTTATGGTTAGGTCTGGTACTCTAGGGTTATGGTTAGGTCTGGTACTCTACAGGGTTATGGTTAGGTCTGGTACTCTACAGGGTTATGGTTAGGTCTGGTACTCTACAGGGTTATGGTTAGGTCTGGTCTACAGGGTTGTGGTTAGGTCTGGTACTCTACAGGGTTATGGTTAGGTCTGGTACTCTACAGGGTTATGGTTAGGTCTGGTACTCTACAGGGTTATGGTTAGGGTTATGGTTAGGTCTGGTACTCTACAGAGTTATGGTTAGGGTTATGGTTAGGTCTGGTCTACAGGGTTGTGGTTAGGTCTGGTACTCTACAGGGTTATGGTTAGGTCTGGTACTCTACAGGGTTATGGTTAGGTCTGGTCTACAGGGTTGTGGTTAGGTCTGGTACTCTACAGGGTTATGGTTAGGTCTGGTACTCTACAGGGTTATGGTTAGGTCTGGTCTACAGGGTTATGGTTAGGTCTGGTACTCTACAGGGTTATGGTTAGGTCTGGTACTCTACAGGGTTATGGTTAGGTCTGGTACTCTACAGGGTTATGGTTAGGTCTGGTACTCTACAGGGTTATGGTTAGGTCTGGTACTCTACAGGGTTATGGTTAGGGTTATGGTTAGGTCTGGTACTCTACAGGGTTATGGTTAGGTCTGGTACTCTACAGGGTTATGGTTAGGTCTGGTACTCTACAGGGTTATGGTTAGGTCTGGTACTCTACAGGTTATGGTTAGGTCTGGTACTCTACAGGGTTATGGTTAGGTCTGGTACTCTACAGGGTTATGGTTAGGTCTGGTACTCTACAGGTTATGGTTATGGTTAGGTCTGGTACTCTACAGGGTTATGGTTAGGTCTGGTACTCTACAGGGTTATGGTTATGGTTAGATCTGGTACTCTACAGGGTTATGGTTAGGGTTATGGTTAGATCTGGTACTCTACAGGGTTATGGTTAGGTCTGGTACTCTACAGGGTTATGGTTAGGGTTATGGTTAGATCTGGTACTCTACAGGGTTATGGTTAGGGTTATGGTTAGATCTGGTACTCTACAGGGTTATGGTTAGGGTTATGGTTAGATCTGGTACTCTACAGGGTTATGGTTAGGTCTGGTACTCTACAGGGTTATGGTTAGGTCTGGTACTCTACAGGGTTATGGTTAGGTCTGGTACTCTACAGGGTTATGGTTAGGTCTGGTACTCTACAGGGTTATGGTTAGGTCTGGTACTCTACAGGGTTATGGTCAGGGTTATGGTTAGGTCTGGTACTCTATGGTTAGGGTTATGGTTAGGTCTGGTACTCTACAGGTTATGGTTAGGTCTGGTACTCTACAGGGTTATGGTTAGGTCTGGTACTCTACAGGGTTATGGTTAGGTCTGGTACTCTACAGGGTTATGGTTAGGTCTGGTCTACAGGGTTATGGTTAGATCTGGTACTCTACAGGGTTATGGTTAGGGTTATGGTTAGGTCTGGTACTCTACAGAGTTATGGTTAGGGTTATGGTTAGGTCTGGTACTCTACAGGGTTATGGTTAGGTCTGGTACTCTACAGGGTTATGGTTAGGTCTGGTACTCTACAGGGTTATGGTTAGGTCTGGTACTCTACAGGGTTATGGTTAGGTCTGGTACTCTACAGGGTTATGGTTAGGTCTGGTACTCTACAGGGTTATGGTTAGGTCTGGTCTACAGGGTTGTGGTTAGGTCTGGTACTCTACAGGGTTATGGTTAGGTCTGGTACTCTACAGGGTTATGGTTAGGTCTGGTCTACAGGGTTGTGGTTAGGTCTGGTACTCTACAGGGTTATGGTTAGGTCTGGTACTCTACAGGGTTATGGTTAGGTCTGGTACTCTACAGGGTTATGGTTAGGTCTGGTACTCTACAGGGTTATGGTTAGGTCTGGTACTCTACAGGGTTATGGTTAGGGTTATGGTTAGATCTGGTACTCTACAGGGTTATGGTTAGGTCTGGTCTACAGGGTTGTGGTTAGATCTGGTACTCTACAGGGTTATGGTTAGGTCTGGTACTCTACAGGGTTATGGTTAGGTCTGGTACTCTACAGGGTTATGGTTAGGTCTGGTACTCTACAGGGTTATGGTTAGGGTTATGGTTAGATCTGGTACTCTACAGAGTTATGGTTAGGGTTATGGTTAGATCTGGTACTCTACAGGGTTATGGTTAGATCTGGTACTCTACAGGGTTATGGTTAGGGTTATGGTTAGATCTGGTACTCTACAGGGTTATGGTTAGGGTTATGGTTAGATCTGGTACTCTACAGGGTTATGGTTAGGTCTGGTACTCTACAGGGTTATGGTTAGGTCTGGTACTGTACAGGGTTATGGTTAGATCTGGTACTCTACAGGGTTATGGTTAGGGTTATGGTTAGATCTGGTACTCTACAGGGTTATGGTTAGGGTTATGGTTAGATCTGGTACTCTACAGGGTTATGGTTAGGTCTGGTACTCTACAGGGTTATGGTTAGGTCTGGTACTCTACAGGGTTATGGTTAGGTCTGGTACTCTACAGGGTTATGGTTAGGTCTGGTACTCTACAGGGTTATGGTTAGGGTTATGGTTAGAGCTGGTACTCTACAGGGTTATGGTTAGGGTTATGGTTAGGTCTGGTACTCTACAGGGTTATGGTTAGGGTTATGGTTAGGTCTGGTACTCTACAGAGTTATGGTTAGGTCTGGTACTCTACAGGGTTATGGTTAGGTCTGGTACTCTACAGGGTTATGGTTAGGTCTGGTACTCTACAGGGTTATGGTTAGGTCTGGTCTACAGGGTTATGGTTAGATCTGGTACTCTACAGGGTTATGGTTAGGGTTATGGTTAGATCTGGTACTCTACAGGGTTATGGTTAGGGTTATGGTTAGGTCTGGTACTCTACAGGGTTATGGTTAGGTCTGGTACTCTACAGGGTTATGGTTAGGTCTGGTACTCTACAGGGTTATGGTTAGGTCTGGTACTCTACAGGGTTATGGTTAGGTCTGGTACTCTACAGGTTATGGTTAGGTCTGGTACTCTACAGGGTTATGGTTAGGTCTGGTACTCTACAGGGTTATGGTTAGGTCTGGTACTACAGGGTTATGGTTAGGTCTGGTACTCTACAGGGTTATGGTTAGGTCTGGTACTCTACAGGGTTATGGTTAGGTCTGGTACTCTACAGGGTTATGGTTAGGTCTGGTACTCTACAGGGTTATGTTAGGTCTGGTACTCTACAGGGTTATGGTTAGGTCTGGTACTCTACAGGGTTATGGTTAGGTCTGGTACTCTACAGGGTTATGGTTAGGTCTGGTACTCTACAGGGTTATGGTTAGGGTTATGGTACTCTACAGGTTATGGTTAGGTCTGGTACTCTACAGGGTTATGGTTAGATCTGGTTACAGGGTTATGGTTAGGTCTGGTACTCTACAGGGTTATGGTTAGGTCTGGTACTCTACAGGGTTATGGTTAGGTCTGGTACTCTACAGGGTTATGGTTAGGTCTGGTACTCTACAGGGTTATGGTTAGGGTTGTGGTTAGGTCTGGTTAGGGTTATGGTTAGGTCTGGTACTCTACAGGGTTATGGTTAGGGTTAGGGTTAGGTCTGGTACTCTACAGGGTTATGGTTAGGTCTGGTACTCTACAGGGTTATGGTTAGGTCTGGTACTCTACAGGGTTATGGTTAGGTCTGTTAGGGTTATGGTTATGGTTAGGTTAGGGTTATGGTTAGATCTGGTACTCTACAGGGTTATGGTTAGGTCTGGTCTACAGGGTTGGTTAGATCTGGTACTCTACAGGGTTATGGTTAGGTCTGGTACTCTACAGGGTTATGGTTAGGTCTGGTACTCTACAGGGTTATGGTTAGGTCTGGTACTCTACAGGGTTATGGTTAGGGTTATGGTTAGATCTGGTACTGGTACTCTACAGGGTTATGGTTAGGGTTATGGTTAGATCTGGTACTCTACAGGGTTATGGTTAGATCTGGTACTCTACAGGGTTATGGTTAGGGTTATGGTTAGATCTGGTACTCTACAGGGTTATGGTTAGGGTTATGGTTAGATCTGGTACTCTACAGGGTTATGGTTAGGTCTGGTACTCTACAGGGTTATGGTTAGGTCTGGTACTGTACAGGGTTATGGTTAGATCTGGTACTCTACAGGGTTATGGTTAGGGTTATGGTTAGATCTGGTACTCTACAGGGTTATGGTTAGGGTTATGGTTAGATCTGGTACTCTACAGGGTTATGGTTAGGTCTGGTACTCTACAGGGTTATGGTTAGGTCTGGTACTCTACAGGGTTATGGTTAGGTCTGGTACTCTACAGGGTTATGGTTAGGTCTGGTACTCTACAGGGTTATGGTTAGGGTTATGGTTAGAGCTGGTACTCTACAGGGTTATGGTTAGGGTTATGGTTAGGTCTGGTACTCTACAGGGTTATGGTTAGGGTTATGGTTAGGTCTGGTACTCTACAGAGTTATGGTTAGGTCTGGTACTCTACAGGGTTATGGTTAGGTCTGGTACTCTACAGGGTTATGGTTAGGTCTGGTACTCTACAGGGTTATGGTTAGGTCTGGTCTACAGGGTTATGGTTAGGTCTGGTACTCTACAGGGTTATGGTTAGGTTATGGTTAGATCTGGTACTCTACAGGGTTATGGTTAGGGTTATGGTTGGTCTGGTACTCTACAGGGTTATGGTTAGGTCTGGTACTCTACAGGGTTATGGTTAGGTCTGGTACTCTACAGGGTTATGGTTAGGTCTGGTACTCTACAGGGTTATGGTTAGGTCTGGTACTCTACAGGGGTTATGGTTAGGTCTGGTACTCTACAGGGTTATGGTTAGGTCTGGTCTACAGGGTTGTGGTTAGGTCTGGTACTCTACAGGGTTATGGTTAGGTCTGGTACTCTACAGGGTTATGGTTAGGTCTGGTCTACAGGGTTGTGGTTAGGTCTGGTACTCTACAGGGTTATGGTTAGGTCTGGTACTCTACAGGATTATGGTTAGGTCTGGTACTCTACAGGGTTATGGTTAGGTCTGGTACTCTACAGGGTTATGGTTAGGTCTGGTACTCTACAGGATTATCTTCTCCTGGTCTAGAGGTTTATGGTTAGGTCTGGTACTCTACAGGGTTATGGTTAGGGTTATGGTTAGGTCTGGTACTCTACAGGTTTATGGTTAGGTCTGGTACTCTACAGGGTTATGGTTAGATCTGGTACTCTACAGGGTTATGGTTAGGTCTGGTACTCTACAGGGTTATGGTTAGGGTTATGGTTAGATCTGGTACTCTACAGGGTTATGGTTAGGTCTGGTACTCTACAGGGTTATGGTTAGGTCTGGTACTCTACAGGGTTATGGTTAGGTCTGGTACTCTACAGGGTTATGGTTAGGTCTGGTACTCTACAGGGTTATGGTTAGGTCTGGTCTACAGGGTTATGGTTAGGTCTGGTACTCTACAGGGTTATGGTTAGGTCTGGTACTCTACAGGGTTATGGTTAGGTCTGGTACTCTACAGGGTTATGGTTAGGTCTGGTCTACAGGGTTATGGTTAGGTCTGGTACTCTACAGGGTTATGGTTAGGTCTGGTACTCTACAGGGTTATGGTTAGATCTGGTACTCTACAGGGTTATGGTTAGATCTGGTACTCTACAGGGTTATGGTTAGATCTGGTACTCTACAGGGTTATGGTTAGGGTTGTGGTTAGATCTGATACTCTACAGGGTTATGGTTAGGTCTGGTACTCTACAGGGTTATGTTTAGGTCTGGTACTCTACAGGGTTATGGTTAGATCTGGTACTCTACAGGGTTATGGTTAGGTCTGGTACTCTACAGGGTTATGGTTAGATCTGGTACTCTACAGGGTTATGGTTAGGTCTGGTACTCTACAGGGTTATGGTTAGATCTGGTACTCTACAGGGTTATGGTTAGGTCTGGTAGGGTTAGGGATTGTCTCCTCCTGGTCTAGAGGTTTATGGTTGGGTCTGGTATTCTACATAGAGCTCTAGAGAGACAGAGAGTTTTGTCATCTGGGTTTTTATTGGTTCTTTTAGGATCAGGCAGTTTATTTTCAGAGACATTTACATCATACAGTATCATTTACATTAATATAGATAAAATAACATCATTAGATATATCATGTTGCATACGCATAGGGCCAATCTAAAATAGCACCAAACTCCTCTACAGAGCCCTGTTCCCTTCATAGTGCACTATTATAGACCAGAGCCCTGTTCCCTTCATAGTGCACTACTTTAGACCAGAGCCCTGTTCCCTTCATAGTGCACTACTATAGACCAGAGCCCTGTTCCCTTCATAGTGCACTACTTTAGACCAGAGCCCTGTTCCCTGTCATAGTGCACTGCTGTAGACCAGAGCCCTGTTCCCTTCATAGTGCACTACTATAGACCAGAGCCCTGTTCCCTTAATAGTGCACTACTATAGACCAGAGCCCTGTTCCCTTCACAGTGCACTACTATAGACCAGAGTCCTATGGAACCCTACTCCCTTCACAGTGCACTATTTTAGACCAGAGTCTATGGAACCCTACTCCCTTCATAGTGCACTACTTTAGACCAGAGTCCTATGGAACCCTACTCCCTTCATAGTGCACTACTTTAGACCAGAGTCCTATGGAACCCTACTCCCTTCATAGTGCACTATTTTAGACCAGAGTCCTATGGAATCCTACTCCCTTCACAGTGCACTATTTTAGACCAGAGTCCTATGGAACCCTACAACCTTCATAGTGCACTACTTTAGACCAGAGTCCTATGGAACCCTACTCCCTTCATAGTGCACTATTTTCTCCATCTGTCCATCCATCTATCTGCCTATCTGTCTGCCGGTCTGTCTGCCTGCCTGTCTGTCCATCTACCTGTCTGCCTGTCTGTCTGCCTGCCTGTCTGTCCATCTACCTGTCTGCCTGTCTGTCTGCCTGCCTGTCTGTCCATCTACCTGTCTGCCTGTCTGTCTGCCTGCCTGTCTGTCCATCTACCTGTCTGCCTGTCTGTCTGTCTGTGGTCTGCTATATAAACATGCAGTTAATACATAGAGGAAGCCATATATGATGAATGTCTACCCGCCTGCCTGTCCATCTATCTGCCTGCCTGCCTTTTAACATACATATTTTTTACCCCCTTTTCGTGGTATCCAATTGGTAGTTACAGTCTTGTCTCATCGCTGCAACTCCCATACGGACTCGGGAGAGGCGAAGTTCGAGAGCCGTACGTCCTCCGAAACACAACCCAACCACGCCGCACTGCTTCTTGACACAATGCCCACTTAACCCGGAAGCCAGCCGCACCAATGTGTCGGAGGAAACAATGTACACCTGGCGACCATGCACTGCACCCAGGAGTCGCTAGTGTGCTATGGAACAAGGACATCCCTGCCGGCCAGCTGCAACAGAGCCTGGACTGGAACCCAGAATCTCTAGTGACACAGCTGGCACTGCGATGCAGTACCTTAGACCACAGCGCCACTCTGGAGGCCTGTCTGTGTGTCTGCGTGTCCGTCAGTCTCCGTACCCGCCTGTCTACCTGTCTGCCTGTCTACCTATCCGCGTGTCCGGCTGTCTGCCTGTCTGTCTGCGTGTCCGTCAGTATGCGTGTCTACCTGTCTGCGTGTCTACCTGCCTGCGTGTCTGCCTGTCTGCGTGGCTACCTGTCCGCGTGTCCAGCTGTCTGCCTGCCTGCGTGTCTGCCTGTCTGCGTGTGTCTGCCTATCTGCATGTCAACCTGTCTGCCTGCCTGCGTGTCTGCCTGTCTGCGTGTCTACCTGTCTGCGTGTCTACCTGTCTGGGTGTTTGCCTGTCTGCGTGTCTGCCTGTCTGCGTGTCCGCCTGTCTGCGTGTCTACCTGTCTGCGTGTCTACCTGTCTGCGTGTCTGCCTGTCTGCATATCTGCGTGTCTACCTGTCTGCGTGTCTGCGTGTCTGCCTGTCTGCGTGTCTACCTGTCTGCGTGTCTACCTGTCTGCGTGTCTACCTGTCTGCGTGTCTACCTGTCTGCCTGTCTGCGTGTCTGCCTGGCTGCGTGTCTGCCTGGCTGCGTGTCTGCCTGGCTGCCTGTCTGTGTGTCTGCCTGTCTGCGTGTCTACCTGTCTGCCTGTCTGCGTGTCTGCCTGTCTGCGTGTCTGCCTGGCTGCGTGTCTGCCTGGCTGCCTGTCTGTGTGTCTGCCTGTCTGCGTGTCTACCTGTCTGCCTGTCTGCGTGTCTACCTGTCTGCGTGTCTACCTGTCTGCGTGCCTGCGTGTCTACCTGTCTGCATGTCTGCCTGTCTGTGTGTCTGCCTGTCTGCCTGTCTGCGTATCTACCTGTCTGCCTGTCTGCGTGTCTACCTGTCTGCGTGTCTACCTGTCTGCGTGCCTGCGTGTCTACCTGTCTGCATGTCTGCCTGTCTGTGTGTCTGCCTGTCTGCGTGTCTGCCTGTCTGCGTATCTACCTGTCTGCCTGTCTGCGTGTCTGTCTGCGTGCCTGCCTTTCTGCCTGTCTGCGTGTCTGTCTGTCTGCCCGTCTGCCTGTCTGTGTGTCTGCCTGTCTGTGTGTCTGCCTGTCTGTCTGTCTGTCTGTCTGTCTGTCTGTCTGTCTGTCTGTCTGTCTGTTTGTCTGTCTGTCTGTGTCTGTGTCTGTGTCTGCTGTCTGTGTCTGTCTGCCTGTCTGTCTGCCTGTCTGTCTGTCTGTCTGTCTGTCTGTCTGTCTGTCTGTCTGTCTGCCTGTCTGTCTGTCTGCCTGTCTGTCTGTCTGTCTGCCTGTCTGTCTGTCTGTCTGTCTGTCTGTCTGTCTGTCTGTCTGTCTGTCTGTCTGTCTGTCTGTCTGTCTGTCTGTCTGTCTGTCTGTCTGTCTGTCTGTCTGTCTGTCTGTCTGTCTGTCTCTGGCTGGTTACTACATTGAGAAAGCCAAGCCGTATAGGATGAGTTCTAATCTAAGATCACCTCTACATGTTGGTTCCCTGGACACAGATGAAGCCTTTTCTTGAATTAAGTCCAATGGACTTTATCTATTGAGAGAGCAGTCCAGGACTGGGCCTTATCCGAGTCGGGGAAACCAGCCTCTTAAATGTAGGATTGGGGTTCACGGGCAAGGGGTCAGGGGTTAGAGGTCAAGGATTACAGGTCAAGATAAAGTAGTAAATTATGTTAATTTAAAAAATGGGAATACCCAGTGACATTCTCAGATATTAACACACCTTCCCTCCCTACAAGTAGACAGACCAGTATATGACGTTGAAGAAGAGGAAACTGAAGGGGAACAGAGCACGTGCGTACAGGTCGATGCGTTTGGCTGCAGCGGGGATGACAGGTTTAGGGGGCGGGGCTTTCTTGTTGTTCTTGGCCTGTGATTTGCCGGTTGCCCCAGTAACCTCAATGGGCTTGCCATAGCAGTCAAAGTTAGAAAGCTCAAAGTCTCTGGGGAGAGATCCCACGATGCTGAAGTCATTAGAGCGGAGGTCTGACTTGGATGTACACACCTTCTTACAGCGGGTCTCCACCACCTACAGACACAGACACACCAGTTAGTAATGTTAGGACAGCAGTACAAGAGAGAGGAAGTAAATGATCAGGAGAGAGAGAGTTATAGAGAGAGAGTTATAGAGAGAGAGTTATAGACAGAGAGTGATAGAGAGAGAGTGATAGAGAGAGAGTGATAGAGAGAGAGTTATAGAGAGAGCAATGTTGGGAACATCCTTTAAATTGTATTGTACATTTCCTCAGTGAAAACAATGTTCTGAGCAAATATCAAATTGGCTTTTCACCAAATTACTGTAAACGACAGACCACGTATTCACCCTGCACACCCTAAATGACTAACAAAGAAACCAAAACAAAGGCAAAGTCTTTTCATGCTTTGTTGATTTAAAAAAAGATTTCAACTCAATTTGGCATCAGGGTCTGCTATACAAATGGATGGAAAGTGGTGTTGGGGTAAAAACACACAACATTATAAAACCCATGTACATAAACAAGTGTGTGGTTAAAATTGGCAAGAAACACACATTTCCTCCCACAGAGCCGTGGGGTGAGACAGGGATGCAGTTTAAACCGGTTTTCCCCATTAAGCAGCGAGTCGGAGTCAGAAGCGGAGTCTTCTCTGGTCTCTACTCCTCTCGTTACGGGGTCTGAGACGCCGAAGCTTCCCACCATTAGCTTCCCACCATTAGCTCTGACAAATTGAAAACTCTAGTCATTGGCGACTCCATTACCCGCTGTATTAGACTTAAAACGAATCATCCAGCGATCATACACTGTTTACCAGGGGGCCGGGCTACCGATGTTAAGGCTAATCTGAAGATGGTGCTGGCTAAAGCTAAAACTGGCGAGTGTAGAGAGTATAGAGATATTGTTATCCACGTCGGCACCAACGATGTTAGGATGAAACAGTCAGAGATCACCAAGCGCAACATAGATTCTGCGCGTAAATCAGCTAGAAAGATGTGTCGGCATCGAGTAATTGTCTCTGGCCCCCTCCCAGTTAGGGGGAGTGATGAGCTCTACAGCAGTCTCACAACTCAATCGCTGGTTGAAAACTGTTTTCTGCCCCTCCCAAAAGATAGAATTTGTAGATAATTGGCCCTCTTTCTGGGACTCACCCACAAACAGGACCATCCTAGCTGGAGGGGTGCTCTCATCTTATCTACCAACATAGACAGGGCTCTAACTCCTCTAGCTCCACAATCAAATAGGGTGCAGGCCAGGCAGCAGGCTGTTAGCCAGCCTGCCAGCATAGTGGAGTCTGCCACTAGCACAGTCAGTGTAGTCAGCTCAGCTATCTGGCCCCCCAATGGTGGAACAAACTCCCTCATGACGCCAGGACAGCGGAGTCAATCACCACCTTCCGGAGATACCTGAAACCCCACCTCTTTAAGGAATACCTAGGATAGGATAAAGTAATCCTTCTCACCCCCCCCCCTTAAAATATTTAGATGCACTATTGTAAAGTGGCTGTTCCACTGGATGTCATAAGGTGAACGCACCAATTTGTAAGTCGCTCTGGATAAGAGCGTCTGCTAAATGACTTAAATGTAATGTAAATGTATCACCATTGAGACCGTGTCTGTGCCTCGACCTAGGTTGGGCAAAACTAAACATGGCGGTGTTCGCCTTAGCAATCTCACTAGGATAAAGACCACCTCCATTCCTGTTAGTATTGAAAGAGATCATGATACCTCACATCTCAAAATAGGGCTACTTAATGTTAGATCCCTTACTTCAAAGGCAATTATAGTCAATGAACTTATCACTGATCATAATCTTGATGTGATTGGCCTGACTGAAACATGGCTTAAGCCTGATGAATTTACTGTGTTAAATGAGGCCTCACCTCCTGGCTACACTAGTGACCATATCCCCCGTGCATCCCGCAAAGGCGGAGGTGTTGCTAACATTTACGATAGCAAATTTCAATTTACAAAAAAAAATGACGTTTTCGTCTTTTGAGCTTCTAGTCATGAAATCTATGCAGCCTACTCAATCACTTTTTATAGCTACTGTTTACAGGCCTCCTGGGCCATATACAGCGTTCCTCACTGAGTTCCCTGAATTCCTATCAGACCTTGTAGTCATAGCAGATAATATTCTAATCTTTGCTGACTTTAATATTCACATGGAAAAGTCCACAGACCCACTCCAAAAGGCTTTCGGAGCCATCATCGACTCAGTGGGTTTTGTCCAACAGGTCTCTGGACCCACTCACTGTCACAGTCATACGCTGGACCTAGTTTTGTCCCATGGAATAAATGTTGTGGATCTTAATGTTTTTCCTCATAATCCTGGACTATCGGACCACCATTTTATTACATTTGCAATTGCAACAAATAATCTGCTCAGACCCCAACCAAAGAACATCAAAAGTCGTGCTATAAATTCACAGACAACACAAAGATTCCTTGATGTCCTTCCAGATTCCCTCTGTCTACCCAAGGACGCCAGAGGACAAAAATCAGTTAACCACCTAACTGAGGAACTCAATTTAACCTTGTGCAATACACTAGATGCAGTTGCACCCCTAAAAACTAAAAACATTTTCCATAAGAAACTAGCTCCCTGGTACACAGAAAATACCCGAGCTCTGAAGCAAGCTTCCAGAAAATTGGAATGGAAATGGCGCCACACAAAACTGGAAGTCTTCCGACTAGCTTGGAAAGACAGTACCGTGCAGTACCGAAGAGCCCTTACTGCTGCTCGATCATCCTATTTTTTAAACTTAATTGAGGAAAATAAGAACAATCTGAAATTCCTTTTTCATACTGTCGCAAAGCTAACTAAAAAGCAGCATTCCCCAAGAGAGGATGACTTTCACTTTAGCAGTGATAAATTCATTAACTTCTTTGAGGAAAAGATTATGATTATTAGAAAGCAAATTACGGACTCCTCTTTAAACCTGCGTATTCCTCCAAACCTCAGTTGTCCTGAGTCTGCACAACTCTGCCAGGACCTAGGATCAAGAGAGACGCTCAAGTGTTTTAGTAATATATCTCTTGACACAATGATGAAAATAATCATGG
Organism: Oncorhynchus gorbuscha; assembly: GCF_021184085.1. Lineage (NCBI taxonomy): Eukaryota > Metazoa > Chordata > Actinopteri > Salmoniformes > Salmonidae > Oncorhynchus > Oncorhynchus gorbuscha. The sequence continues at coordinate 174,761 of NW_025745965.1, read as the reverse complement.
CCTCTAAACCTTCAAGCTGCATACTGGACCCTATTCCAACTAAACTACTGAAAGAGCTGCTTCCTGTGCTTGGCCCTCCTATGTTGAACATAATAAATGGCTCTCTATCCACCGGATGTGTACCAAACTCACGAAAAGTGGCAGTAATAAAGCCTCTCTCGAAAAAGCCAAACCTTGACCCAGAAAATATAAAAAACTATCGGCCTATATCGAATCTTCCATTCCTCTGCATCTGTCCTCGTGCTCCTAGACCTTAGTGCTGCTTTTGATACCGATCCCCACATTCTTTTGGAGAGATTGGAAACCCAAATTGGTCTACACGGACAAGTTCTGGCCTGGTTTAGATCTTATCTGTCGGAAAGATATCAGTTTGTCCTCTGACAAATCATCTGTAAATTTCGGTGTTCCTCAAGGTTCCGTTTTAGGACCACTATTGTTTTCACTATATATTTTACCTCTTGGTAAGTTGTCTGGGGTAGGCTGTCAATGTAAATATGGATATTTTCTTAACTGACTTGCTTGCCTAGTTTAATAAATGTTTATTTATTTTCCCTTTTGTATTTTAACTATGTGTACATCGTTACAACACTGTATATAGACATAATATAACATTTGAAATCTCTATTATTTTGGAACTTTTGAGTGTAATATTTACTGTTAACTGTTTATCGTTTATTTCATGTTTGTTTATCCATTTCACTTGCTTTGTCAACACACACGGTTATGAAGTCAGGGCTCTGAGCTGCCTAACGATACTCTACTGCAATTACAGTATACCCATCTCTAGATCCACACACACACACGGTTATGAAGTCAGGGCTCTGAGCTGCCTAACGATACTCTACTGCAATTACAGTATACCCATCTCTAGATCCACACACACACACGGTTATGAAGTCAGGGCTCTGAGCTGCCTAACGATACTCTACTGCAATTACAGTATACCCATCTCTAGATCCACACACACACACGGTTATGAAGTCAGGGCTCTGAGCTGCCTAACGATACTCTACTGCAATTACAGTATACCCATCTCTAGATCCACACACACACACGGTTATGAAGTCAGGGCTCTGAGCTGCCTAACGATACTCTACTGCAATTACAGTATACCCATCTCTAGATCCACACACACACACGGTTATGAAGTCAGGGCTCTGAGCTGCCTAACGATACTCTACTGCAATTACAGTATACCCATCTCTAGATCCACACACACACACGGTTATGAAGTCAGGGCTCTGAGCTGCCTAACGATACTCTACTGCAATTACAGTATACCCATCTCTAGATCCACACACACACACGGTTATGAAGTCAGGGCTCTGAGCTGCCTAACGATACTCTACTGCAATTACAGTATACCCATCTCTAGATCCACACACACACACGGTTATGAAGTCAGGGCTCTGAGCTGCCTAACGATACTCTACTGCAATTACAGTATACCCATCTCTAGATCCACACACACACACGGTTATGAAGTCAGGGCTCTGAGCTGCCTAACGATACTCTACTGCAATTACAGTATACCCATCTCTAGATCCACACACACACACGGTTATGAAGTCAGGGCTCTGAGCTGCCTAACGATACTCTACTGCAATTACAGTATACCCATCTCTAGATCCACACACACACACGGTTATGAAGTCAGGGCTCTGAGCTGCCTAACGATACTCTACTGCAATTACAGTATACCCATCTCTAGATCCACACACACACACGGTTATGAAGTCAGGGCTCTGAGCTGCCTAACGATACTCTACTGCAATTACAGTATACCCATCTCTAGATCCACACACACACACGGTTATGAAGTCAGGGCTCTGAGCTGCCTAACGATACTCTACTGCAATTACAGTATACCCATCTCTAGATCCACACACACACACGGTTATGAAGTCAGGGCTCTGAGCTGCCTAACGATACTCTACTGCAATTACAGTATACCCATCTCTAGATCCACACACACACACGGTTATGAAGTCAGGGCTCTGAGCTGCCTAACGATACTCTACTGCAATTACAGTATACCCATCTCTAGATCCACACACACACACGGTTATGAAGTCAGGGCTCTGAGCTGCCTAACGATACTCTACTGCAATTACAGTATACCCATCTCTAGATCCACACACACACACGGTTATGAAGTCAGGGCTCTGAGCTGCCTAACGATACTCTACTGCAATTACAGTATACCCATCTCTAGATCCACACACACACACGGTTATGAAGTCAGGGCTCTGAGCTGCCTAACGATACTCTACTGCAATTACAGTATACCCATCTCTAGATCCACACACACACACGGTTATGAAGTCAGGGCTCTGAGCTGCCTAACGATACTCTACTGCAATTACAGTATACCCATCTCTAGATCCACACACACACACGGTTATGAAGTCAGGGCTCTGAGCTGCCTAACGATACTCTACTGCAATTACAGTATACCCATCTCTAGATCCACACACACACACGGTTATGAAGTCAGGGCTCTGAGCTGCCTAACGATACTCTACTGCAATTACAGTATACCCATCTCTAGATCCACACACACACACGGTTATGAAGTCAGGGCTCTGAGCTGCCTAACGATACTCTACTGCAATTACAGTATACCCATCTCTAGATCCACACACACACACGGTTATGAAGTCAGGGCTCTGAGCTGCCTAACGATACTCTACTGCAATTACAGTATACCCATCTCTAGATCCACACACACACACGGTTATGAAGTCAGGGCTCTGAGCTGCCTAACGATACTCTACTGCTACTGCAATTACAGTATACCCATCTCTAGATCCACACACACACACGGTTATGAAGTCAGGGCTCTGAGCTGCCTAACGATACTCTACTGCAATTACAGTATACCCATCTCTAGATCCACACACACACACGGTTATGAAGTCAGGGCTCTGAGCTGCCTAACGATACTCTACTGCAATTACAGTATACCCATCTCTAGATCCACACACACACACGGTTATGAAGTCAGGGCTCTGAGCTGCCTAACGATACTCTACTGCAATTACAGTATACCCATCTCTAGATCCACACACACACACACGGTTATGAAGTCAGGGCTCTGAGCTGCCTAACGATACTCTACTGCAATTACAGTATACCCATCTCTAGATCCACACACACACACGGTTATGAAGTCAGGGCTCTGAGCTGCCTAACGATACTCTACTGCAATTACAGTATACCCATCTCTAGATCCACACACACACACGGTTATGAAGTCAGGGCTCTGAGCTGCCTAACGATACTAACTGCAATCTACTGCAATTACAGTATACCCATCTCTAGATCCACACACACACACGGTTATGAAGTCAGGGCTCTGAGCTGCCTAACGATACTCTACTGCAATTACAGTATACCCATCTCTAGATCCACACACACACACGGTTATGAAGTCAGGGCTCTGAGCTGCCTAACGATACTCTACTGCAATTACAGTATACCCATCTCTAGATCCACACACACACACGGTTATGAAGTCAGGGCTCTGAGCTGCCTAACGATACTCTACTGCAATTACAGTATACCCATCTCTAGATCCACACACACACACGGTTATGAAGTCAGGGCTCTGAGCTGCCTAACGATACTCTACTGCAATTACAGTATACCCATCTCTAGATCCACACACACACACGGTTATGAAGTCAGGGCTCTGAGCTGCCTAACGATACTCTACTGCAATTACAGTATACCCATCTCTAGATCCACACACACACACGGTTATGAAGTCAGGGCTCTGAGCTGCCTAACGATACTCTACTGCAATTACAGTACCCATCTCTAGATCCACACACACACACGGTTATGAAGTCAGGGCTCTGAGCTGCCTAACGATACTCTACTGCAATTACAGTATACCCATCTCTAGATCCACACACACACACGGTTATGAAGTCAGGGCTCTGAGCTGCCTAACGATACTCTACAGCAATTACAGTATACCCATCTCTACATCCACACACACACACACACACACACACACACACACACACACACACACACACACACACACACACACACACACACACACACACACACACACACACACACACACACACACACACACACACACACACACACACACACACACACACACACACACACACACAGTAGAGTAGTCTTGCCTGCAGAGTGCTAACGTGATGAATGGGCGTTCCTCCGGTCCCATTGACAGTGTTAGTTTTAGATGGAGTCTTCTTCCCCTCTTTCTCTCTCAGAGCCTTCTCTTTAGACGCCATCTTAGACTTCTCCTCCTCTATACGCCTAGGACTGTTTAACATGACCTGGGGGAGGGAGGGAGGGAGGGAGGGAGGGAGAGAGAGGGAGGAGAGGGGAGGGAGGGAGGGGGAGGGAGGAGAGGGGGAGGGGGAGGGAGGAGAGAGGGGGAGGGAGGAGATAGGGAGGGGGAGGGAGGGAGGGAGGAGAGAGGGGAGGGAGGGAGGGATGGAGGAGGGAGGAGAGGGAGGGAGGGAGGGGGAGGGAGGGGGAGGGAGGGAGGGAGAGGGAGGAGAGAGGGAGGGGGAGGGAGGGAGGAGAGGGGGAGGGAGGGAGGGAGGGAGGGAGGGAGGAGGGAGGGAGGGGGGAGGGAGGGAGGGGAGGGGAGGGAGGGAGGGAGGGGGAGGAGGGAGGGAGGGAGGGAGGGAGGGAGGGAGGGAGGGGGAGGGAGGGAGGGAGGGAGGGAGGGAGGGAGGGAGGGAGGGAGGGAGGAGGGAGGGAGGGAGGGAGGGGGGAGGAGAGGGAGAGAGAGAGAGAGAGAGAGAGAGAGAGAGAGAGAGAGAGAGAGAGAGAGAGGAGAGGGAAGGAAGGAAGGAGGGAGTCAAGAGCAAGTGATTGACCGACAGACAGACAGACAGACAGACAGACAGACAGACAGACAGACAGACAGACAGACAGACAGACAGACAGACAGACAGACAGACAGACAGACAGACAGACAGACAGACAGACAGACAGACAGACAGACAGACAGACAGACAGACAGACAGACAGAGAAACAGGGAGAGTTTTTGTTATTTCATTGAATTGAATATCTGTGTAAACACTGTCTGTGTGTCTGACCTGCACCACTGAATACTCCACCACACACCATGTAAACACTGTCTGTGTGTCTGTGTGTCTGACCTGCTCCACTGCGTACTCCACCACACACCATGTAAACACTGTCTGTGTGTCTGACCTGCACCACTGCGTACTCCACCACACACCATGTAAACACTGTCTGTGTGTCTGACCTGCACCACTGCGTACTCCACCACACACCATGTAAACACTGTCTGTGTGTCTGACCTGCACCACTGCATACTCCACCACACACCATGTAAACACTGTCTGTGTGTCTGACCTGCACCACTGCGTACTCCACCACACACCAGTAAACACTGTCTGTGTGTCTGACCTGCACCACTGCATACTCCACCACACACCATGTAAACACTGTCTGTGTGTCTGACCTGCACCACTGCGTACTCCACCACACACCATGTAAACACTGTCTGTGTGTCTGACCTGCACCACTGCATACTCCACCACACACCATGTAAACACTGTCTGTGTGTCTGACCTGCACCACTGCGTACTCCACCACACACCATGTAAACACTGTCTGTGTGTCTGTGTGTCTGACCTGCACCACTGCGTACTCCACCACACACCATGTAAACACTGTCTGTGTGTCTGTGTGTCTGACCTGCACCACTGCGTACTCCACCACACACCATGTAAACACTGTCTGTGTGTCTGTGTGTCTGACCTGCACCACTGCGTACTCCACCACACACCATGTAAACACTGTCTGTGTGTCTGTGTGTCTGACCTGCACCACTGCATACTCCACAACACACCATGTAAACACTGTCTGTGTGTCTGTGTGTCTGACCTGCACCACCTGGGGAGGGAGGAGGAGAGAGGGAGGAGAGGGGAGGGAGGGAGGGGGAGGGAGGAGAGAGGGGAGGGGGAGGGAGGAGAGAGGGGGGGAGGGAGGAGATAGGGAGGGGGAGGGAGGGAGGGAGGGAGAGGGAGGAGGGAGGGATGGAGGAGGGAGGAGGGGGAGGGAGGGGAGGGAGGGAGGGGGAGGGAGGGAGGGAGAGGGAGGAGAGAGGGAGGGGGAGGGAGGGAGGAGAGGGGGAGGGAGGGAGGGAGGGAGGAGGGGAGGAGGGAGGAGAGGGAGGGAGAGGGGAGGGGAGGGAGGGAGGGGAGGGAGAGAGAGGGAGGGAGGGAGGGAGGGAGGGAGGGAGGGAGGGGGGGAGAGAGAGAGAGAGAGAGAGAGAGAGAGAGAGAGAGGGAAGGAAGGAAGGAGGAGTCTGCGTACTCCACCACACACCATGTAAACACTGTCTGTGTGTCTGTGTGTCTGACCTGCACCACTGCGTACTCCACCACACACCATGTAATCACTGTCTGTGTGTCTGTGTGTCTGACCTGCACCACTGCGTACTCCACCACACACCATGTAAACACTGTCTGTGTGTCTGACCTGCACCACTGCGTACTCCACCACACACCATGTAAACACTGTCTGTGTGTCTGACCTGCACCACTGCGTACTCCACCACACACCATGTAAACACTGTCTGTGTGTCTGTGTGTCTGACCTGCACCACTGCATACTCCACCACACACCATGTAAACACTGTCTGTGTGTCTGTGTGTCTGACCTGCACCACTGCATACTCCACCACACACCATGTAAACACTGTCTGTGTGTCTGACCTGCACCACTGCGTACTCCACCACACACCATGTAAACACTGTCTGTGTGTCTGACCTGCACCACTGCGTACTCCACCACACACCATGTAAACACTGTCTGTGTGTCTGTGTGTCTGACCTGCACCACTGCATACTCCACAACACACCATGTAAACACTGTCTGTGTGTCTGTGTGTCTGACCTGCACCACTGCGTACTCCACCACACACCATGTAAACACTGTCTGTGTGTCTGTGTGTCTGACCTGCACCACTGCGTACTCCACCACACACCATGTAATCACTGTCTGTGTGTCTGTGTGTCTGACCTGCACCACTGCGTACTCCACCACACACCATGTAAACACTGTCTGTGTGTCTGACCTGCACCACTGCATACTCCACCACACACCATGTAAACACTGTCTGTGTGTCTGACCTGCACCACTGCGTACTCCACCACACACCATGTAAACACTGTCTGTGTGTCTGTGTGTCTGACCTGCACCACTGCATACTCCACCACACACCATGTAAACACTGTCTGTGTGTCTGTGTGTCTGACCTGCACCACTGCATACTCCACCACACACCATGTAAACACTGTCTGTGTGTCTGACCTGCACCACTGCATACTCCACCACACACCATGTAAACACTGTCTGTGTGTCTGACCTGCACCACTGCATACTCCACCACACACCATGTAAACACTGTCTGTGTGTCTGTGTGTCTGACCTGCACCACTGCATACTCCACCACACACCATGTAAACACTGTCTGTGTGTCTGACCTGCACCACTGCATACTCCACCACACACCATGTAAACACTGTCTGTGTGTCTGTGTGTCTGACCTGCACCACTGCGTACTCCACCACACACCATGTAAACACTGTCTGTGTGTCTGTGTGTCTGACCTGCACCACTGCATACTCCACCACACACCATGTAAACACTGTCTGTGTGTCTGACCTGCACCACTGCAAACTCCACCACACACCATGTAAACACTGTCTGTGTGTCTGACCTGCACCACTGCGTACTCCACCACACACCATGTAAACACTGTCTGTGTGTCTGTGTGTCTGACCTGCACCACTGCGTACTCCACCACACACCATGTAAACACTGTCTGTGTGTCTGTGTGTCTGACCTGCACCACTGCATACTCCACCACACACCATGTAAACACTGTCTGTGTGTCTGACCTGCACCACTGCATACTCCACCACACACCATGTAAACACTGTCTGTGTGTCTGACCTGCACCACTGCGTACTCCACCACACACCATGTAAACACTGTCTGTGTGTCTGACCTGCACCACTGCATACTCCACCACACACCATGTAAACACTGTCTGTGTGTCTGACCTGCACCACTGCGTACTCCACCACACACCATGTAAACACTGTCTGTGTGTCTGACCTGCACCACTGCGTACTCCACCACACACCATGTAAACACTGTCTGTGTGTCTGACCTGCACCACTGCGTACTCCACCACACACCATGTAAACACTGTCTGTGTGTCTGACCTGCACCACTGCGTACTCCACCACACACCATGTAAACACTGTCTGTGTGTCTGACATGCACCACTGCACCACTGCGTACTCCACCACACACCATGTAAACACTGTCTGTGTGTCTGTGTGTCTGACCTGCACCACTGCGTACTCCACCACACACCATGTAAACACTGTCTGTGTGTCTGACCTGCACCACTGCGTACTCCACCACACACCATGTAAACACTGTCTGTGTGTCTGACCTGCACCACTGCGTACTCCACCACACACCATGTAAACACTGTCTGTGTGTCTGTGTGTCTGACCTGCACCACTGCGTACTCCACCACACACCATGTAAACACTGTCTGTGTGTCTGACCTGCACCACTGCATACTCCACCACACACCATGTAAACACTGTCTGTGTGTCTGACCTGCACCACTGCGTACTCCACCACACACCATGTAAACACTGTCTGTGTGTCTGACCTGCACCACTGCATACTCCACCACACACCATGTAAACACTGTCTGTGTGTCTGTGTGTCTGACCTGCACCACTGCATACTCCACCACACACCATGTAAACACTGTCTGTGTGTCTGACCTGCTCCACTGCATACTCCACCACACACCATGTAAACACTGTCTGTGTGTCTGACCTGCACCACTGCATACTCCACCACACACCATGTAAACACTGTCTGTGTGTCTGACCTGCACCACTGCATACTCCACCACACACCATGTAAACACTGTCTGTGTGTCTGACCTGCACCACTGCATACTCCACCACACACCATGTAAACACTGTCTGTGTGTCTGTGTGTCTGACCTGCACCACTGCGTACTCCACCACACACCATGTAAACACTGTCTGTGTGTCTGTGTGTCTGACCTGCACCACTGCATACTCCACAACACACCATGTAAACACTGTCTGTGTGTCTGTGTGTCTGACCTGCACCACTGCGTACTCCACCACACACCATGTAAACACTGTCTGTGTGTCTGACCTGCACCACTGCGTACTCCACCACACACCATGTAATCACTGTCTGTGTGTCTGTGTGTCTGACCTGCACCACTGCGTACTCCACCACACACCATGTAAACACTGTCTGTGTGTCTGACCTGCACCACTGCATACACCACCACACACCATGTAAACACTGGCTGTGTGTCTGACCTGCACCACTGCGTACTCCACCACACACCATGTAAACACTGTCTGTGTGTCTGACCTGCACCACTGCGTACTCCACCACACACCATGTAAACACTGTCTGTGTGTCTGACCTGCACCACTGCGTACTCCACCACACACCATGTAAACACTGTCTGTGTGTCTGACCTGCACCACTGCGTACTCCACCACACACCATGTAAACACTGTCTGTGTGTCTGTGTGTCTGACCTGCACCACTGCATACTCCACCACACACCATGTAAACACTGTCTGTGTGTCTGTGTGTCTGACCTGCACCACTGCGTACTCCACCACACACCATGTAAACACTGTCTGTGTGTCTGACCTGCACCACTGCGTACTCCACCACACACCATGTAATCACTGTCTGTGTGTCTGTGTGTCTGACCTGCACCACTGCGTACTCCACCACACACCATGTAAACACTGTCTGTGTGTCTGACCTGCACCACTGCATACTCCACCACACACCATGTAAACACTGTCTGTGTGTCTGACCTGCACCACTGCGTACTCCACCACACACCATGTAAACACTGTCTGTGTGTCTGTGTGTCTGACCTGCACCACTGCATACTCCACCACACACCATGTAAACACTGTCTGTGTGTCTGTGTGTCTGACCTGCACCACTGCATACTCCACCACACACCATGTAAACACTGTCTGTGTGTCTGACCTGCTCCACTGCATACTCCACCACACACCATGTAAACACTGTCTGTGTGTCTGTGTGTCTGACCTGCACCACTGCATACTCCACCACACACCATGTAAACACTGTCTGTGTGTCTGTGTGTCTGACCTGCACCACTGCATACTCCACCACACACCATGTAAACACTGTCTGTGTGTCTGACCTGCTCCACTGCATACTCCACCACACACCATGTAAACACTGTCTGTGTGTCTGTGTGTCTGACCTGCACCACTGCATACTCCACCACACACCATGTAAACACTGTCTGTGTGTCTGTGTGTCTGACCTGCACCACTGCATACTCCACCACACACCATGTAAACACTGTCTGTGTGTCTGACCTGCACCACTGCATACTCCACCACACACCATGTAAACACTGTCTGTGTGTCTGACCTGCACCACTGCATACTCCACCACACACCATGTAAACACTGTCTGTGTGTCTGTGTGTCTGACCTGCACCACTGCATACTCCACCAGTGAAGCGAAGCCGAACAGCAGACATGCGATGAGCCAGATGTCTATCGCCTTCACATAGGAGACTTTAGGAAGCGCTGACGCCAGAGACATGGACTCACTGGACAGGGACAGGACAGACAGGATACCTAGAGACAGACAGAGACAGATAGAGACATTAGAGACAGATAGAGACATTAGAGACAGACAGAGACATTAGAGACAGATAGAGACATTAGAGACATTAGAGACAGACAGAGACATTAGAGACAGACAGAGACAGACAGAGACATTAGAGACATTAGAGACATTAGAGACATTAGAGACAGACAGAGACATTAGAGACAGACAGAGACATTAGAGACAGACAGAGACATTAGAGACAGACAGAGACATTAGAGACATTAGAGACATTAGAGACAGACAGAGACATTAGAGACAGACAGAGACATTAGAGACATTAGAGACAGACAGAGACATTAGAGACAGACAGAGACATTAGAGACAGACAGAGACATTAGAGACATTAGAGACATTAGAGACATTAGAGACAGACAGACAGAGACATTAGAGACATTAGAGACAGACAGAGACATTAGAGACAGACAGAGACATTAGAGACAGACAGAGACATTAGAGACAGACAGAGACATTAGAGACATTAGAGACATTAGAGACAGACAGAGACATTAGAGACATTTTTTTCCCACCTTTATTTAACCAGGTAGGCTAGTTGAGAACAAGTTCTCATTTACAATTGCGACCTGGCCAAGATAAAGCAAAGCAGTTTGACAGATACAACGACACAGAGTTACACATGGAGTAAAACAAACATACAGTCAATAATACAGTATAAACAAGTCTATATACAATGTGAGCAAATGAGGTGAGAAGGGAGGTAAAGGCAAAAAAGGCCATGGTGGCAAAGTAAATACAATATAGCAAGTAAAACAATGGAATGGTAGTTTTGCAATGGAAGAATGTGCAAAGTAGAAATAAAAATAATAGGGTGCAAAGGAGCAAAATAAATAAATTAAATACAGTTGGGAAAGAGGTAGTTGTTTGGGCTAAATTATAGGTGGGCTATGTACAGGTGCAGTAATCTGTAAGATGCTCTGACAGTTGGTGCTTAAAGCTAGTGAGGGAGACAATTGTTTCCAGTTTCAGAGATTTTTGCAGTTCGTTCCAGTCACTGGCAGCAGAGAACTGGAAGGAGAGGCGGCCAAAGAACGAATTGGTTTTGAGGGTGACCAGAGAGATATACCTGCTGGAGCGTGTGCTACAGGTGGGAAATGCTATGGTGACCAGCGAGCTGAGATAAGGGGGGACTTTACCTATCAGGGTCTTGTAGATGACATGGAGCCAGTGGGTTTGGCGACGAGTATGAAGCGAGGGCCAGCCAACGAGAGCGTACAGGTCGCAATGGTGGGTAGTATATGGGGCTTTCGTGACAAAACGGATTGCACTGTGATAGACTGCATCCAATTTGTTGAGTAGGGTATTGGAGGCTATTTTGTAAATGACATTGCCAAAGTCGAGGATTGGTAGGATGGTCAGTTTTACAAGGGTATGTTTGGCAGCATGAGTGAAGGATGCTTTGTTGCGAAATAGGAAGCCAATTCTAGATTTAACTTTGGATTGGAGATGTTTGATATGGGTCTGGAAGGAGAGTTTACAGTCTAACCAGACACCTAAGTATTTGTAGTTGTCCACGTATTCTAAGTCAATGCCGTCCAGAGTAGTGATGTTGGACAGGCGGGTAGGTGCAGGTAGCGATCGGTTGAAGAGCATGGATTTAGTTTTACTTGTATTTAAGAGCAATTGGAGGCCACGGAAGGAGAGTTGTATGGCATTGAAGCTTGCCTGGAGGGTTGTTAACACAGTGTCCAAAGAAGGGCCGGAAGTATACAGAATGGTGTCGTCTGCGTAGAGGTGGATCAGGGACTCACCAGCAGCAAGAGCGACCTCATTGATGTATACAGAGAAGAGAGTCGGTCCAAGAATTGAACCCTGTGGCACCCCCATAGAGACTGCCAGAGGTCCGGACAGCAGACCCTCCGATTTGACACACTGAACTCTATCAGAGAAGTAGTTGGTGAACCAGGCGAGGCAATCATTTGAGAAACCAAGGCTGTCGAGTCTGCCGATGAGGATGTGGTGGTTGACAGAATCGAAAGCCTTGGCCAGATCAATGAATACGGCTGCACAGTAATATTTCTTATCGATGGCGGTTAAGATATCGTTTAGGACCTTGAGCGTGGCTGAGGTGCACCCATGACCAGCTCTGAAACCAGATTGCATAGCAGAGAAGGTATGGTGAGATTCGAAATGGTCGGTAATCTGTTTGTTGACTTGGCTTTTGAAGACCTTAGAAAGGCATGGTAGGATAGATATAGGTCTGTAGCAGTTTGGGTCAAGAGTGTCCCCCCCTTTGAAGAGGGGGATGACCGCAGCTGCTTTCCAATCTTTGGGAATCTCAGACGACACGAAAGAGAGTTTGAACAGGCTAGTAATAGGGGTGGCAACAATTTCGGCAGATAATTTTAGAAAGAAAGGGTCCAGATTGTCTAGCCCGGCTGATTTGTAGGGGTCCAGATTTTTCAGCTTTTTCAGAACATCAGCTGAATGGATTTGGGAGAAGGAGAAATGGGGAAGGCTTGGGCGAGTTGCTGTTGGGGGTGCAGTGCTGTTGACCGGGGTAGGAGTAGCCAGGTGGAAAGCATGGCCAGCCATAGAAAAATGCTTATTGAAATTCTCAATTATGGTGGATTTATCAGTGGTGACAGTGTTTCCTATCTTCAGTGCAGTGGGCAGCTGGGAGGAGGTGTTCTTATTCTCCATGGACTTTACAGTGTCCCAGAACTTTTTGAGTTAGTGTTGCAGGAAGCAAATTTCTGCTTGAAAAAGCTAGCCTTGGCTTTTCTAACTGCCTGTGTATAACGGTTTCTAGCTTCCCTGAATAGCTGCATATCACGGGGGCTGTTCGATGCTAATGCAGAACGCCATAAGATTTTTTTGTGTTGGTTAAGGGCAGTCAGGTCTGGGGAGAACCAAGGGCTATATCTGTTCCTGGTTCTAAATTTCTTGAATGGGGCATGTTTATTTAAGATGGTTAGGAAGGCATTTAAAAAAAATATCCAGGCATCCTCTACTGACGGGATGAGATCAATATCCTTCCAGGATACCCCGGCCAGGTCGATTAGAAAGGCCTGCTCGCTGAAGTGTTTCAGGGAGCGTTTTACAGTGATGAGTGGAGGTCGTTTGACCGCTGACCCATTACGGATGCAGGCAATGAGGCAGTGATCGCTGAGATCTTGGTTGAAGACAGCAGAGGTGTATTTAGAGGGGAAGTTGGTTAGGATGATATCTATGAGGGTGCCCGTGTTTAAGGCTTTGGGGGGGTACCTGGTAGGTTCATTGATAATTTGAGTGAGATTGAGGGCATCAAGTTTAGATTGTAGGATGGCTGGGGTGTTAAGCATGTTCCAGTTTAGGTCGCCTAGCAGCACGAGCTCAGAAGATAGATGGGGGGCAATCAGTTCACATATGGTGTCCAGAGCACAGCTGGGGGCAGAGGGTGGTCTATAGCAGGCGGCAACGGTGAGAGACTTGTTTTTAGAGAGGTGGATTTTTAGAAGTAGAAGTTCAAATTGTTTGGGTACAGACCTGGATAGTAGGACAGAACTCTGCAGGCTATCTTTGCAGTAGATTGCAACACCGCCCCCTTTGGCAGTTCTATCTTGTCTGAAAATGTTGTAATTTGGAATTAAAATTTCAGAATTTTTGGTGTTCTTCCTAAGCCAGGATTCAGACACAGCTAGAACATCCGGGTTGGCAGAGTGTGCTAAAGCAGTGAATAGAACAAACTTAGGGAGGAGGCTTCTAATGTTAACATGCATGAAACCAAGGCTATTACGGTTACAGAAGTCATCAAAAGAGAGCGCCTGGGGAATAGGAGTGGAGCTAGGCATTGCAGGGCCTGGATTCACCTCTACATCGCCAGAGGAACATAGGAGGAGAAGAATAAGGGTACGGCTAAAAGCAATAAGAATTGGTCGTCTATAACGTCTGGAACAGAGAGTAAAAGGAGGTTTCTGGGGGCGATAAAATAGCATCAAGGTATAATGTACAGACAAAGGTATGGTAGGATGTGAATACAGTGGAGGTAAACCTAGGTATTGAGTGATGAAGAGAGAGATATTGTCTCTAGAAACATCATTGAAACCAGGAGATGTCATTGCATGTGTGGGTGGTGGAACTAATAAATTGGATAATGTATAGTGAGCAGGACTAGAGGCTCTACAGGGAAATAAGCCAATAAACACTAACCAGAACAGCAATGGACAAGACATATTGACATTAAGGAGAGGCATCCTTAGTCGAGTGATCAAAAGAGTCCAGAGAGTGGAGTGGTTGGTTTCGGGGTCAAGGCGATTTAGACAGCTAGCCAGGACATCGGTAGCAAGCTAGCATAGGAAGGGGGTCTGTTGTTAGCCACCTCTTGCGTTCCGTCAGTAGATTAGTGGGGTTCCGTGTGGCAGAGGGGATTAGTCCAAATCACACAACAACAAAAATAAAATAAAAACAATAGATATAGTTATAGAGGCCCAAGAATAAACATAATAATAATAATAAAAATAAATAAATTGTCCGATTGTCTATTCTGAGAGCAGCCGGTAAAACAGCTAACGTTTAGCAGGCCGCAGATGGGCGTTCAGGTAACGTCGAGACGGAGGAGCCAGCCGGATCTCCTTCGGGTAGACAACGTCGGCAGTCCAGTTGTGAAGGCCCGGTGGGGCTCCGCGTAGGCAGTAAGACGGGTCCGGATAGGTGACTGCAGCCCAGGAGTGATTGACGGAGCTCAGGAGTGATTGACGGAGCTGGCTAGCTCCGGAGTAATTTATGTTTGCTCCGGAATCGACGAGAGCAGATAGACACACGGATAGCAGCTAGCTAGCTGTGAGATCCGGGAATGAATGTCCAGAGAGCAGTTGAAATCCAAGGACATGGAGAGAAAAATTGGTCCGGTATGTTCCGTTCCGAGCCGCGCTGCGCCGTACAAAACTGGCGATAGATGTTCGAGCTAAAGGATAGCTGATGACCACAAACCGTGGTTAGCTGAATAGTAACGATTAGCCAGTAAAGAAGCTAACTAGCTTCTGAACTAGCTTCTGATTAGCTTCTAGCTAGCTCCTGGCTAGCTTCTGGCTAGCTTCTTGGAGTTTCTGGCTAGCTTCTGGCTAGCTTCTTGGAGTTTCTGGCTAGCTTCTTGGAGGATTGCAGATTTGAGGTAAATAATACTTATTTATAAATATAAATTGGTGAGGCGGGTTGCAGGAGAGTGTTTTGAAGATGAGTTGATGGAAAATTTAAAAAAATGTATGTGAAAAAAAGTTGTAAATATATATATATACAGGACACGACAAGACGAGGACAAAAGACGCTCTTATCCAGAGCGACTTACAAATTGGTGCATTCACCTTATGACATCCAGTGGAACAGTCACTTTACAATAGTGCATCTAAATCTTAAAGGGGGGGGGGATACTTATCCTATCCTAGGTATTCCTTAAAGAGGTGGGGTTTCAGGTGTCTCCGGAAGGTGGTGATTGACACCGCTGTCCTGGCGTCGTGAGGGGGTTTGTTCCACCATTGGGGGGCCAGAGCAGCGAACAGTTTTGACTGGGCTGAGCGGGAGCTGTACTTCCTCAGTGGTAGGGAGGCGAGCAGGCCAGAGGTGGATGAACGCAGTGCCCTTGTTTGGGTGTAGGGCCTGATCAGAGCCTGGAGGTACTGAGGTGCCGTTCCCCTCACAGCTCCGTAGGCAAGCACCATGGTCTTGTAGCGGATGCGAGCTTCAACTGGAAGCCAGTGGAGAGAACGGAGGAGCGGGGTGACGTGAGAGAACTTGGAAAGTTGAACACCAGACGGGCTGCGGCGTTCTGGATGAGTTGAAGGGGTTTAATGGCACAGGCAGGGAGCCCAGCCAACAG
Source organism: Oncorhynchus gorbuscha (assembly GCF_021184085.1). Taxonomy (NCBI): domain Eukaryota; kingdom Metazoa; phylum Chordata; class Actinopteri; order Salmoniformes; family Salmonidae; genus Oncorhynchus; species Oncorhynchus gorbuscha. The sequence continues at coordinate 158,157 of NW_025745965.1, read as the reverse complement.
CGAGTTGCAGTAATCCAGACGGGAGATGACAAGTGCCTGGATTAGGACCTGCGCCGCTTCCTGTGTGAGGCAGGGTCGTACTCTGCGGATGTTGTAGAGCATGAACCTACAGGAACGGGCCACCGCCTTGATGTTGGTTGAGAACGACAGGGTGTTGTCCAGGATCACACCAAGGTTCTTGGCGCTCTGGGAGGAGGACACAATGGAGTTGTCAACCGTGATGGCGAGATCATGGAACGGGCAGTCCTTCCCCGGGAGGAAGAGCAGCTCCGTCTTGCCGAGGTTCAGCTTGAGATGGTGATCCGTCATCCACACTGATATGTCTGCCAGACATGCAGAGATGCGATTCGCCACCTGGTCATCAGAAGGGGGAAAGGAGAAGATTAGTTGTGTGTCGTCTGCATAGCAATGATAGGAGAGACCATGTGAGGTTATGACAGAGCCAAGTGACTTGGTGTATAGCGAGAATAGGAGAGGGCCTAGAACAGAGCCCTGGGGGACACCAGTGGTGAGAGCGCGTGGTGAGGAGACAGATTCTCGCCACGCCACCTGGTAGGAGTGACCTGTCAGGTAGGACGCAATCCAAGCGTGGGCCGCGCCGGAGATGCCCAACTCGGAGAGGGTGGAGAGGAGGATCTGATGGTTCACAGTATCGAAGGCAGCCGATAGATCTAGAAGGATGAGAGCAGAGGAGAGAGAGTTAGCTTTAGCAGTGTGGAGCGCCTCCGTGATACAGAGGAGAGCAGTCTCAGTTGAATGACTAGTCTTGAAACCTGACTGATTTGGATCAAGAAGGTCATTCAGACAGAGATAGCGGGAGAGCTGGCCAAGGACGGCACGTTCAAGAGTTTTGGAGAGAAAAGAAAGAAGGGATACTGGTCTGTAATTGTTGACATCGGAGGGATCGAGTGTAGGTTTTTTCAGAAGGGGTGCAACTCTCGCTCTCTTGAAGACGGAAGGGACGTAGCCAGCGGTCAGTGATGAGTTGATGAGCGAGGTGAGGTAAGGGAGAAGGTCTCCGGAAATGGTCTGGAGAAGAGGGGAGGGGATAGGGTCAAGCGGGCAGGTTGTTGGGCGGCCGGCCGTCACAAGACGCGAGATTTCATCTGGAGAGAGAGGGGAGAAAGAGGTCAGAGCACAGGGTAGGGCAGTGTGAGCAGAACCAGCGGTGTCGTTTGACTTAGCAAACGAGGATCGGATGTCGTCGACCTTCTTTTCAAAATGGTTGACGAAGTCGTCTGCAGAGAGGGAGGGGGGGGAGGAGGATTCAGGAGGGAAGAGAAGGTGGCAAAGAGCTTCCTAGGGTTAGAGGCAGATGCTTGGAATTTAGCGTGATAGAAAGTGGCTTTAGCAGCAGAGACAGAGGAGGAAAATGTAGAGAGGAGGGAGTGAAAGGATGCCAGGTCCGTTCTGTGAGCTCGCAATGAGTCATCGAGCCACGGAGGGGAGGACCGAGCCGGCCTGGAGGATAGGGGACATAGAGAGTCAAAGGATGCAGAGAGGGAGGAGAGGAGGGTTGAGGAGGCAGAATCAGGAGATAGGTTGGAGAAGGTTTGAGCGGAGGGAAGAGATGATAGGATGGAAGAGGAGAGAGTAGCGGGGGAGAGAGAGCGAAGGTTGGGACGGCGCGATACCATCCGAGTAGGGGCAGTGTGGGAGGTGTTGGATGAGAGCGAGAGGGAAAAGGATACAAGGTAGTGGTCGGAGACTTGGAGGGGAGTTGCAATGAGGTTAGTGGAAGAACAGCATCTAGTAAAGATGAGGTCGAGCGTATTGCCTGCCTTGTGAGTAGGGGGAAGGTGAGAGGGTGAGGTCAAAAGAGGAGAGGAGTGGAAAGAAGGAGGCAGAGAGGAATGAGTCAAAGGTAGACGTGGGGAGGTTAAAGTCGCCCAGAACTGTGAGAGGTGAGCCGTCCTCAGGAAAGGAGCTTATCAAGGCATCAAGCTCATTGATGAACTCTCCGAGGGAACCTGGAGGGCGATAAATGATAAGGATGTTAAGCTTGAAAGGGCTGGTAACTGTGACAGCATGGAATTCAAAGGAGGCGATAGACAGATGGGTAAGGGGAGAAAGAGAGAATGACCACTTGGGAGAGATGAGGATCCCGGTGCCACCACCCCGCTGACCAGAAGCTCTCGGGGTGTGCGAGAACACGTGGGCGGACGAAGAGAGAGCAGTAGGAGTAGCAGTGTTGTCTGTGGTGATCCATGTTTCCGTTAGTGCCAAGAAGTCGAAGGACTGGAGGGAGGCATAGGCTGAGATGAACTCTGCCTTGTTGACCGCAGATCGGCAATTCCGGAGGCTACCGGAGACCTGGAACTCCACGTGGGTCGTGCGCGCTGGGACCACCAGATTAGGGTGGCCGCGGCCACGCGGTGTGGAGTGTTTGTATGGTCTGTGCAGAGAGGAGAGAACAGGGATAAACAGACACATAGTTAACAGGCTACAGAAGAGGCTACGCTAATGCAAAGGAGATTGGAATGACAAGTGGACTACACGTCTCGAATGTTCAGAAAGTTAAGCTACGTAGCAAGAATCTTATTGACTAAAATGATTAAAATGATACAGTACTGCTGAAGTAGGCTAGCTGGCAGTGGGTGCGTTGTTGACACTACACTAATCAAGTCGTTCCGTTGAGTGTAATAGTTTCTACAGTGCTGCTATTCGGGGCTAGCTGGCTAGCTAGTAGTGTTGTTTACGTTACGTTGCGTTAAAAGAACGACAATAGCTGGCTAGCTAACCTAGAAAATCGCTCTAGACTACACAATTATCTTTGATACAAAGACGGCTATGTAGCTAGCTATGTAGCTAGCTACGATCAAACAAATCAAACCGTTGTACTGTAACGAAATGAAATGAAAATGTGATACTACCTGTGAATGCGACCGGGTTGTTGAGTTCTATTCAGAAGACGTTGGCTAGCGTTGGCTAGCTGTTGGCTAGCTAGCAGAGTCTCCTACGTTAAGGACGACAAATAGCTGGCTAGCTAACCTCGGTAAATTAAGATAATCACTCTAAGACTACACACTCTAAACCTAAACAACACAATTATCTTGGAACGAAGATACGAAGACAGCAAAGACAGCTATGTAGCTAGCTAACACTACACTGATCAAGTCGTTCGGTTGAGTGTAATAGTTTTCCCAGTGCAGCTAATCAGTGGACGTTAGCTAGCTGGCTGGCTGGCTGGCTAGTGAAGACTACGTTAGACTACGTTAGGACGGCAAAATATGATAATTACGCAATTATCTTTGATACAAAGACGGCTATGTAGCTAGCTGAGAAGAAATTGCTAAGATTAGACTAATCAAAACGTTGTGCTATAATGAAATGTAAAAAGTTATACTACCTCGGGATAGCAGAGACAGACAGAGACAGAGACATTAGAGACAGACAGAGACATTAGAGACAGCCAGAGACATTAGAGACAGACAGAGACATTTGAGACATTAGAGACATTAGAGACAGACAGAGACATTAGAGACATTAGAGACATTAGAGACATTAGAGACAGACAGAGACATTAGAGACATTAGAGACATTAGAGACAGACAGAGACATTAGAGACAGACAGAGACATTAGAGACATTAGAGACATTAGAGACAGACAGAGACATTAGAGACAGAAAGAGACATTAGAGACAGACAGAGACATTAGAGACATTAGAGACAGACAGAGACATTAAAGACAGACAGAGACATTAGAGACAGATAGAGGCATTAGAGACAGACAGAGACATTAGAGACAGACACACAGACGGACAGACGGACAGACGGACAGACAGACAGACAGACAGACAGACAGACAGACAGACAGACAGACAGACAGACAGACAGACAGACAGACAGACAGACAGACAGACAGACAGACAGACAGACAGAAAGACAGAAAGACAGAAAGACAGAAAGACAGAAAGACAGAAAGACAGAGAGACAGCGACATTAGAGACAGACAGACAGATCTATTGATGTCATGATATCATATTGTGATGATGTCATGATCGTCTCCCAGACTGACCTGCTGACAGCCCTCTGGATGAATGGACGGATGGACAGATGGACGGATGGACAGGGACGGATGGACAGGGATGGATGGATAGATGGATAGACTAGGCCTACAAATAGACATAGGGGGAGGGACAACCAGATGAGAACATAACCTTAGGTTATAGATCATACCCAGAGGAACCCTGACATCAGGGTGGATCCAGAAGGGTTAAAGGTTATAGAAAGGTTATAGATCATACCCAGAGGAACCCAGAGGAACCCTGACATCAGGGTTGATCCAGAAGGGTTAAAAGTTACAGATCATACCCAGACATCAGGGTTGATCCAGAAGGGTTAAAGGTTACAGATCATACCCAGAACCCAGACATCAGGGTGGATCCAGAAGGGTTAAAGGTTACAGATCATACCCAGACATCAGGGTGGATCCAGAAGGGTTAAAGGTTACAGATCATACCCAGACATCAGGGTGGATCCAGAAGGGTTAAAGGTTACAGATCATACCCAGAGGAACCCTGACATCAGGGTGGATCCAGAAGGGTTAAAGGTTATAGATCATACCCAGAGGAACCCTGACATCAGGGTTGATCCAGAAGGGTTAAAGGTTACAGATCATACCCAGACATCAGGGTTGATCCAGAAGGGTTAAAGGTTACAGATCATACCCAGAGGAACCCTGACATCAGGGTGGATCCAGAAGGGTTAAAGGTTACAGATCATACCCAGACATCAGGGTGGATCCAGAAGGGTTAAAGGTTACAGATCATACCCAGAGGAACCCTGACATCAGGGTTGATCCAGAAGGGTTAAAGGTTACAGATCATACCCAGAGGAACCCTGACATCAGGGTTGATCCAGAAGGGTTAAAGGTTACAGATCATACCCAGAGGAACCCTGACATCAGGGTGGATCCAGAAGGGTTAAAGGTTACAGATCATACCCAGACATCAGGGTTGATCCAGAAGGGTTAAAGGTTACAGATCATACCCAGAGGAACCCTGACATCAGGGTTGATCCAGAAGGGTTAAAGGTTACAGATCATACCCAGAGGAACCCTGACATCAGGGTGGATCCAGAAGGGTTAAAGGTTACAGATCATACCCGGAGGAACCCTGACATCAGGGTGGATCCAGAAGGGTTAAAGGTTACAGATCATACCCAGACATCAGGGTGGATCCAGAAGGGTTAAGGGTTACAGATCATACCCAGAGGAACCCTGACATCAGGGTGGATCCAGAAGGGTTCATGGTTACAGATCATACCCAGACATCAGGGTGGATCCAGAAGGGTTAAAGGTTACAGATCATACCCAGAGGAACCCTGACATCAGGGTTGATCCAGAAGGGTTAAAGGTTACAGATCATACCCAGACATCAGGGTGGATCCAGAAGGGTTAAAGGTTACAGATCATACCCAGAGGAACCCTGACATCAGGGTTGATCCAGAAGGGTTAAAGGTTACAGATCATACCCAGAGGAACCCTGACATCAGGGTGGATCCAGAAGGGTTAAAGGTTACAGATCATACCCAGACATCAGGGTGGATCCAGAAGGGTTAAAGGTTACAGATCATACCCAGAGGAACCCTGACATCAGGGTTGATCCAGAAGGGTTAAAGGTTACAGATCATACCCAGAGGAACCCTGACATCAGGGTGGATCCAGAAGGGTTAAAGGTTACAGATCATACCCAGACATCAGGGTGGATCCAGAAGGGTTAAAGGTTACAGATCATACCCAGAGGAACCCTGACATCAGGGTTGATCCAGAAGGGTTAAAGGTTACAGATCATACCCAGAGGAACCCTGGCAGCGCTGGCGTCAGGGTTGATCCAGAAGGACAGCCAGGAGAGAACCACGATGAGAAGGGTGGGGGCGTAGACTCCCATCATATAGAAGCCCACCTGTCTCCTTAATGTAAAGATCACCTCCACACAGGTGTAGTAACCTACACACACACACACACACACACACACACACACACACACACACACACACACACACACACACACACACACACACACACACACACACACACACACACACACACACACACACACACACACACACACACACACACACACAAATAACTTATTTATCATGAAATACCATAGGAACATTAATGTAGATCACCCACACACAAGATACCAATAGTTTCACTGTGTCGTTGTTCGTTCAATCATTAAATAATGTAATACAAAATATGTGAAAGATGTTTCATTATGGTACTACACGTAAATACATCACTGTAAAAGGACTCGTAGAGAGAATACTACAGACACAGTGGAATCATTGAACAAAATATGACATTTATTGATGAAATACAATAAAATCACATCATAGGTTTCTTTGAATCAAAGCAAAAATAATTAGCTACAAAAAAATTAAAAACAGTTGAAGTCAACTGCAGTGTTCCTCACCTGGCTTACTGTAAAACATCACTGCAGTGTTCCTCACCTGGCTTACTGTAAAACATCACTGCAGTGTTCCTCACCTGGCTTACTGTAAAACATCACTGCAGTGTTCCTCACCTGGCTTACTGTAAAACATCACTGCAGTGTTCCTCACCTGGCTTACTGTAAAACATCACTGCAGTGTTCCTCACCTGGCTTACTGTAAAACATCACTGCAGTGTTCCTCACCTGGCTTACTGTAAAACATCACTGCAGTGTTCCTCACCTGGCTTACTGTAAAACATCACTGCAGTGTTCCTCACCTGGCTTACTGTAAAACATCACTGCAGTGTTCCTCACCTGGCTTACTGTAAAACATCACTGCAGTGTTCCTCACCTGGCTTACTGTAAAACATCATTGCAGTGTTCCTCACCTGGCTTACTGTAAAACATCACTGCAGTGTTCCTCACCTGGCTTACTGTAAAACATCACTGCAGTGTTCCTCACCTGGCTTACTGTAAAACATCACTGCAGTGTTCCTCACCTGGCTTACTGTAAAACATCACTCCAGTGTTCCTCACCTGGCTTACTGTAAAACATCACTGCAGTGTTCCTCACATGTGTGTGTGTGTGTGTGTGTGTGTGTGTGTGTGTGTGTGTGTGTGTGTGTGTGTGTGTGTGTGTGTGTGTGTGTGTGTGTGTGTGTGTGTGTGTGTGTGTGTGTGTGTGGGTGTGGTACCTGTTCCTTGATAGAATTTGGTGCAGTTTCCGTACTGTATCTCTTGCTGTTTAATGTCAAACTGAGGAAGAGCGATTTCATCCATCTGGACTGGGTCCGTCATCCACATGAAGACCAGATCACTGGTGGTGTAGCCAACTATAACAACATACAATAATAATATAATGATATATATATACTATAACAACATACAATAATAATATAATATATATATATACTATAACAACATACAATAATAATATAATAATATATATATACTATAACAACATACAATAATAATATAATATATATATATATACTATAACAACATACAATAATAATATAATAATATATATATACTATAACAACATACAATAATAATATAATGATATATATATACTATAATAATATAATAATAATAATAATAATATTAATATAATAATAATAATAATAACAACATACAATAATACTATAATTATATATATACTATAACAACATACAATAATAATATAATGATATA
>NW_025745965.1:103023-145523 GCF_021184085.1 Oncorhynchus gorbuscha | reverse complement strand
ACCATTTTTAGTATAGCTTTCACTAGCTGGCTGTCCCTCGTGTTGTTTCTACAGCTCTAGTGGTCTCCGGTGCAGTGGGGAATTGTATTGACCAGGCCCTTGACTCCTCCCTGAACTTCACCTCATACCTGCTCTCCTCTCCGTTTCTGGTTCAAGCGCTGGATCATCGACCACTGGGATCGGGGACAATCACACACATCACAACTCACCCTCCCCGTGGAGCACCAGAAAACCCTTCCTCATCATCAGCTGTAGATCATCCTCTGCCTCCCGTGGCTCCAACGCCATAACCCCACCATCTCATGGTCGAAGATGACAATCATGGACTGGGCACCTGAATGCCGGAGGACCTGCTTTCCCTTGCCCTGTAGTTCCACATTGGTTGAGAGTCCTGTGAGAGTCCTGTGAGAGTCCTGTGAGAGTCCTGTGGGAGACCTGTGGGAGTCCCGTGAGAGTCCCGTGAGAGTCCCTGTGGCCCTTCAGTCCAACATCCCATCGGGAGGTTTTCTCTGTGTCACCTGTCTTCCTCCTCATCGCCCCTGGGACTGTCACCTGTCTCCCTCCTGTGCCATCGAACTGCTTGCAGGCTCTACGCCTCCATGCAGCCACAACTACCCCTCTCTCTGTGGCTGAAACCAAGGCATTCCAACAGGGTGCCTCGTGGATGTACTTATCCACTCCTCCATTTTAAGCAGACCAACTGTGTCTATAGTGCCTGTGCCCAAGAACACTAAGGTAACCTGCCTAAATGATTACCGACCGTAGCACTCACATCTGTAGCTATGAAGTGCTTTGAAAGGCTGGTCATGGCTCACATCAACACCATTATCCCAGAAACCCTAGACCCACTCTAATTTGAATACTGCTCCAACAGACCCACAGATAATGTTCTCTATTGCACTCCACACTGCCTTTTCCCACCTGGATTAAAGGAACACCTATTTGAGAATGCTATTCATTGAATACAGCTCAGCGTTCAACCACATATTGCCCTTAAAGCTCATCAATAAGCTAAGGACCCCGGGACTAAACACCGTCCTCTGCAACTGGATCCTGGACCTCCTGAGGGGGCGCCCCCAGGTGGTAAGGGTAGGTAACACATCCGCCACACGGATCCTCAACACAGGGCCCCTCAGGGGTGCATGCTCATGTACTCCCTGTTCACTTATGACTGCACGGCCAGGCCCGACTCCAACACCATCATTAAGTTTACAGATGACACAGCAGTGGTAGGCCTGATCACAGACAACGATGAGACAGCCTATAGGGAAGAGGTCAGAGACCTGGTCATGTGCTGCCAGGACAACAACCTCTCCCTGAATGTGATCAAGACAAAGGAGACAATTGTGGACTACAGGATAAGGAGGACTGAGCACGCCCCCATTCTCATCCATGGGGCTGTAGTGGAGCAGGTTGAGAGCTTCAAGTTCCTTGGTGTCCACATCACCAACAAACTAACATGGTCCAAGCACACCGAGACAGTCGTGAAGAGTGCACGACAAAACCTAATCCCCCTCAGGAGACTGAAAAGATTTGGCATGGGTCCTCAGATCCTCAAAAGGTTCTACAGCTGCACCATCGAGAGCATCCTGACTAGTTGCATCACTGCCTGGTATGGCAACTGTTCGGCCTCCGACCGCAAGGCACTATAGAGGGCCCAGAATTCTTTGCGTCACTCTTCGTCTTCCACGACTCTGTAATGTGTTATCAGCCAACCCTGGCCCCACGGACACCGAGCCAGATCAAATCTCTTGCGGTGAACGAGTGGTTCAGGCACTCGTTCATTACTCTGGACCCTGATCTCTCCTTTGACGTACATATCAAGAATATTTCAAGTTTTTCCATCTTTGTAACATTGCAAAAGTCAGACTTTTCGTCCAATAATGATGCATAAAAATGAATCAGTGCTTTTGTTACTTCTAGGTTACTGCAATGCTCTACTCCCCGGCTACCTGGATAAAGCATTAAATAAACTTCAGTTAGTGCTAAATACGGTTGCTTGAATCTTGACTAGATCATATTACTCCAGTGCTAGCCTCTACACTGACTTCCTGTTAAGGATAGGGCTGATTTCAAGGTTCTACTGCTAACCTACAAAGGATTACATGGGCTTGCTCCTACCTATCTTTGTGATTTGGTCCTGCTGTACATACCTACACGTACGCTACCAGTTGGAGGCAGGGCTTTCTCCTATAGAGCTCCATTTTTATGGAATGGTCTGCCGATCCATGTGAGAGGCACAGACTTGGTCTCAACCGTTAAGTCTTTACTGAAGACTCATCTCTTCAGTAGGTCATATGAGTGCAGTCTGGGCCAGGGGTGCGAAGGTGAACAGCAATGCACTGGAAGGACCTTGCTGTCTCTGCCTGGTTGGCTCCCCTCTCTCCACTGGGATTCTCTGCCTCTGACCCTATTATGGGGGCTGAGTCACTGGCTTACTAGTGCTCTTTCATGCCGTCCCTAGGAGGGGTGCGTCACATTGTGTCAGGCTTTGATGTGCTCGACTTGAGTGGGTTGAGTCACTGATGTGATCTTCCTGTCTGGTCTTGTCCCCCCCTCGGGCTCATGTGGTGGAGGAGATCTTCGTGGGATATTCTCAGCCTTAGTAGTATGTTGGTGATTTGTTGGTAAAGTGGGTGGGGGTATAAACTGCCTGGTTGGCCCTGTCCGGGGTTTATTGTCGGACGGGGCTACAGTGTCGTCGTCCCCGTCTAAGCCTCCAGAATCTATGCTTCAATAATCTATGTGCTTGGCGGCTAGGGTCTGTGGGACATTGTCTTATCTGGTGTCCTGTGTGAATTTAAGTTTGCTCCCTCTAATTCTCTCTATGCCCCTTCCCGACCCAGAGGACCTGAGTCCTAGGACCATGCCTCAGGAACACCTGGCCTGATGAGTCCTGACTGTCTTCAGTCCACCTGGTTGTGCTGCTGCTTCAGTTTCAACTGTTCTGACCTGTTTACCGGACAAGCTGGTCTTCCGCCCACTGAGGTAGTCAGGAACTAATACACACAGTTAGTCAGGCGGCTAGGCAAAGGCTAGCTTTTTCAAACAGAAATTTGCATCCTGTAGCTCTAACTCCAAGATGATTAGGGACACTGTAAAGTCCATGGAGAACAAGACCACCTCCTCCCAGCTGCCCACTGCACTGAGGCTAGGCGACACGGTCACCACCGATAAATCCGATAAATCCATGATAATCGAACATTTCAATAAGCATTTCTCTATGGCTAGCCATGCTTTCCACCAGGCTACCCCAACCCCAGCCAACAGCTCCGCACCCACCGCTACTTGCCAGAGCCTCCCCAGCTTCTCCTTCACCCAAATCCAGATAGCAGATGTTCTGAAAGAGCTGAAAAACCTGTACCTGTACAAATCAGCTGGGCTAGACAATCTGGACCCTCTCTTTCTAAAATTATCTGCCGCCATTGTTGCAACCCCTATTACCAGTCTGTCAACCTTTATTTTGTATCGTCCGAAATCCCTAAAGATTGGAAAGCTGCCGCAGCCATCCCCCTCTTCAAAGGGGGCTGATACTCTAGACCCAAACTGTTATAGACCTATATCCATCCTGCCCTGCCTTTCTAAAGTCTTCGAAAGCCAGGTTAATAAACAGATCACTGACCCTTTCAAATCCCACTGTATCTTCTCCGCTGTGCAATCCGGTTTCCGAGCTGGTCATGGGTGCACCTCAGTCATGCTCAAGGTACTAAACAATATCATAACCACCATCGATAAAAGACAGTACTGTGTAGCCGTCTTCATTGACCTGGCCAAGGCTTTCGACTCTGTCAATCACCGTATTCTTATCGGCAGACTCAATAGCCTTGGCTTCTCAAATGACTTTCTCGCCTGGTTCACCTACTACTTTGCAGACAGAGTTCAGTGTCAAATCAGAGGGCCTGTTGTCCAGACCTCTCTATGGGGGTACCACAGGGTTCAATTATCGGGCCGACTCTTTTCTCTGTATATATCAACGATGTCGCTCTTGCTGCGGGTGATTCCCTGATCCACCTCTACGCAGATGACACCATTTTGTATACATCTGGCCTTTCTTTGGACACTGTGTTAACTAACCTTCAAACGTGCTTTAATGCCATACAACACTCCTTCCGTGGCCTCCAACTGCTCTTAAATGCTAGTAAAACCAAATGAATGCTTTTCAACCGTTCGCTGCCCTCACCCACCCGCCCGACGAGCATCACTACTCTAGACGGTTCTGACCTAGAATACGTGGACAACTACAAATACCTCGGTGTCTGGCTAGACTGTAAACTCTCCTTCCAGACTCATATCAAACATCTCCAATCCAAAATCAAATCTAGAATGGGCTTTCTATTTCTCTACAAAGCCTCCTTCACTCATGCCAAACTTACCCTAGTAAAACTGACTATCCTACCGATCCTCGACTTCGGTGGTGTCATCTAAAAAATAGCTTCCAATACTCTACTCAACAAATTGGATGTTGTCTATCACAGTGCCATCCGTTTTTGTTACCAAAGGGCCTTATATCACCCACCACTGTGACCTGTATGCTCTTGTCGGCTGGCCCTCGCTACATATTCGTCACCAGACCCACTGGCTCCAGGTCATCCTTAAGTCTATGCTAGGTAAAGCTCCGCCTTAGCTCACTGGTCACGATAACAACACCCACCCGTAGCACGTGCTCCAGCAGGTATATCTCACTGGTCCTCCCCAAATCCATCACCCCCTTTGGCCGCCTTTCCTTCCAGTTCTCTGCTGCCAATGACTGGAACTAATTGCAAAAATAGCTGAAGCTGGAGACATATTTCCCTCACTACCTTTAAACATCAGCTATCTGAGCATCTAACTGATCGCTGCAGCTGTACATAGCCCATCTGTAAATAGCCCACCCAATCTACCTACCTCATCCCCATATTGTTTATATTTACTTTCTGCTCTTTTGCACACCAGTATTTCTACTTGCTCATCATCATCTGCTCATCTATAACTCCAGTGTTAATCTGCTAAATTGTAATTCCTTCGCTACTACGGCCTATTTATTGCCTTACTGTCACGCCTTGGTCATTGTATCTTGTGTTTTTGTTATATGTTTGGGTAGGCCAGGGTGTGACATGGGTTTATATGTTGTATTTCGTATTGGGGTTTGTATTAATTGGGAGTGTGTATTATTAGGGGTGTGTCTAGTTAGGCTTGGCTGCCTGAGGCGATTCCTAATTGGAGTCAGCTGATTCTTGTTGTCTCGGATTGGGAACCATATTTAGGTAGCCTGAGTGCGCGTTGTATTTCGTGGGTGATTGTACCTGTCTCTGTGTTAGTCACCAGATAGGCTGTAATTAGTTTCACTCGTTTGTTGTTTTTGTATTTTCAGTTATTTCATGTACCGCTTTATCTTCATTAAAAGTCATGAGTAACCTACACGCTGCATTTCGGTCTGACTCTCTTCAAACGACAGACGAAGTTCGTTACACTTACCTCATGTCATTTGCAGACACTGTATATCAAATTTCTTTCTTCTATTGTGTTATTAACAGTACGCTTGTTGATTCCATTTATAACTCTGATGTTTCTGTCACACTGCTTTGCTTTATCTTGGCCAGGTCACAGTTGTAAATGAGAGCTTGTTCTCAACTAGCCTATCTGGTTAAATAAAGGTGGAAAAAAATTAAAAAATACTGTCTCGACCTCTGAATGCTCGGCTATGAAAAGCCAACTGACATTTTCTCCTGATGTGCTGACCTGTTGCACCCTCTACAACCACTGTGATTATTCTTTAACCCTGCTGGTCACCTACGAATGTTTGAACATCTTAAAAAACAATCTGGCCTTAATGACCATACACTCTTATAATATCCACGCAGTACAGAGAAGAGGACTGGCCACCCCTCAGAGCCTGGTTCCTCTCTACCCAGTACAGCCAGAAGAGGACTGGCAATCCCTCAGAGCCTGGTTCCTCTCTAAGTTTCTTCTTAGGTTCCTGCCTTTCTAGGGAGTTTTTCCTAGAACTCACCGTGCTTCAACATCTGCATTGATTGCTGTTTGGGTTTTTTATGCTGGGTTTCTGTATAGCACTTTGTGACATTTGCTGATGTAAAAAGGGCTTTATAAATACATAGCATTATGATTTCCCTTCACCAGAAATAAGGGGCCTAGCCCGAACCATGAAAAACAGCCCCAGACCATTATTCCTCATCCACCAAACTTTACAGTTGGCAATATGCATTGGTGCAGATAGCATCCTCCTGGCATCCGCCAAACCGAGATTTGTCGGACTGCCAGATGGTAAAGCGAGATTCATCATTCCAGAGAATGTGTCATTCCGCTGCTCCAGAGTCTTTACACCCCTCCATCCGATGCTTGGCATTGCGCATATTGATCTTAGGCTTGTTTGCTGCTGCTCAGAAATGGAAACCCACTTCATGAACAGACGAACAGTTATTGTGCTGACATTGCTTCTTGAGGCAGCTTGGAACTCGGTTGTGAGTGTTGCAACTGAGGACAGATGATATTTAAGCGCTATGTGCTTCAGCACTCAGCGGTCCCATTTTATGAGCTTGTGTGGCCTACCACTTTGCGGCGGAGCCGTTGTTGCTCCTAGATGTACTCTTGTCAGCAACGCAATGTGGCTGAAATAGACGAATCCACTAATTTGAAATGTGGGGTATACTTTTGAATATATAGTGTACTGCCAATTTCTCCACAACACCATTGTGAGCGGGTTATGGTAGAGAAATTAGCATTCGATTCTCTGGCAACTGTTCTGGTGGACATTTCTGCAGTCAGCATATCAAAGTTTTAAGTTCCTCGGCATACACATCATGGACTAACTGAAATGGTTCCCCCACACAGACAGTGTGGTGAAGAAGGTGCAACAGCGCCAAATGTGTCTTGTCACCTAAAACCCTCAAACCTTTACAGATGCACAATTGAGAGCCTCCTGTCATTCTGCATCACTGCCTGTTACGGCAACTGCACCACCCACAACCGCAAGGCTCTCCAGAGGGTGGTGCGGTCTGCACAACGCATCACTGGGGGCAAACTACCTGCCCTCCAGGACACCTACAGCACCCGATGTCACAGCAAGGCCAAAAAGATTATCAAGGACAACAACCACCTGAACCACTGCCTGTTCACCCCTGGCAAAGGGCAAAGGGCAGCTACTTTGAAGAATCTCAAATATAAAACATCTTTTTATTTGTTTAACGCTTTTTTGGTTACTACATGATTCCATATGTGCTATTTCATAGTGTTGATGTCTTCACTATTATTCTACAATGTAGAACATACTGAAAATAAAGAACAACCCTTGAATGAGTAGGTGTGTCCAAACTTTTGACTGGTACTGTAGATACACTGAGTGTACAAAACATAAGGAACACCTGCTCTTTCAATAACTATAGACCGACCAGAAGAATCCAGGTGAAAGCTATGATCCCTTATTGATGTCACCTGTTAAATCCACTTCAATCAGTGTAGATGAAGGAGAGGAGATGGGTTAAAGAAGGATTTATAAGCCTGGAGACAACTGAGACATGGATTGGATGGATAGCATTATTCAAACTTTGTCTCTCAGGACTGAGACTGGACCACCCAGGAACACTCAACACTTATTGGAAAGCCATTCTGGTGTGTCTTTGGCATAATTATGTATTTTAGTATTTTGGTGCAGCATTATATTATGGGTATGCCTGTCATCAGGGACTGGGTAGTTGGTCAACAGAAATATAAAAGGAGTCGAGGTAAGAAGTTAGAGGACAACCCACCGTAGTCTTCTGAAAACCGATTCCTGGGATAAAGTTACATTTGTCAGTGGGACAATGGTGCTGACGAAAGACCAGGCCAATTCCAAATGCCTTGCAGACCATCCCAATACAGATCTACTCGCCCATTGGCATGACAACGGTAGAACATACCCAATACAGATCTACTCGCACATCGGCATGACAACGGTAGACATACCCAATACAGATCTACTCGCCCATCGGCATGACAACGGTAGAACATACCCAATACAGATCTACTCGCCCATCGGTATGACAACGGTAGAACATACACAATACAGATCTACTCGCCCATCGGCATGACAACGGTAGACCAGGCCCAATACAGATCTACTCGCCCATCGGCATGACAACGGTAGAACATACCCAATACAGATCTACTCGCCCATCGGCATGACAACGGTAGAACATACACAATACAGATCTACTCGCCCATCGGCATGACAACGGTAGAACATACCCAATACAGATCTACTCGCCCATCGGCATGACAACGGTAGAACATACCCAATACAGATCTACTCGCCCATCGGCATGACAACGGTAGACCATACCCAATACAGATCTACTCGCCCATCGGCATGACAACGGTAGACCATGCCCAATACAGATCTACTCGCCCATCGGCATGACAACGGTAGACCATACCCAATACAGATCTACTCGCCCATCGGCATGACAACGGTAGACCATGCCCAATACAGATCTACTCGCCCATCGGCATGACAACGGTAGACCATACCCAATACAGATCTACTCTCCCATCGGCATGACAACGGTAGACCATGCCCAATACAGATCTACTCGCCCATCGGCATGACAACGGTAGACCATACCCAATACAGATCTACTCGCCCATCGGCATGACAACGGTAGACCATGCCCAATACAGATCTACTTGCCCATCGGCATGACAACGGTAGACCATGCCCAATACAGATCTACTCGCCCATCGGCATGACAACGGTAGACCATACCCAATACAGATCTACTCGCCCATCGGCATGACAACAGTAGAGATGAAAAGACATGACACAACCCAGCCACTCCCCCTTCCCCAACCTACTCCAGATCACAACATAATGCTCCAGAGGGCCATTAAACGGCAGAACATGCACTGGGAACAGCAGGGGCCAAATGGCTCGCCCTGCTCTAAAAGGACACCAAAAACCCTGCTGTTTGGGAGAAATCATTACATAAGGCTGTGAGGCAAGAAGTGCACTGGTGCAGAACATGCACTTCAAACATTCTATCCAGGACAGGATGGGAACAGCAGGGGCCAAATGGCTCGCCCTGCTCTAAAAGGACACCAAAAACCCTGCTGTTTGGGAGAAATCATTACATAAGGCTGTGAGGCAAGAAGTGCACTGGTGCATGCTATGATCATTGTGTGCTGTAGACATTTGAAATGATATTGTGCATTCTCCCCGTTGTGAACAACTTCTCCGTATTTCAAGGAGAACGTGTCACATTTTGTATCATTATGGAGGGAACATTATGCCCTGAACAATGACCCACCTCTCTCAGTTGTACAAACGATGTATCCATCAATAAGGGAACAATATTCAATTCCCAAAGGAAGAGACTCTCCTCCTGGGGCTGCGTGACATCCTGCTGAGGAATGTTTCAGCCAATCAGGCAGGGAGACTCAGTGTAACAGTTTAACTTCCGTCCCTCTCCTCGCCCCTATCTGGGCTCGAACCAGGGACCCTCTGCACACATCGACAACTGACACCCACGAAGCATCGTTACCCATCGCTCCACAAAAGCCACAGCCCTTGCACAGCAAGGGGAACAACTACTTCAAGGTCTCAGGTCTCAAGTGACGTCACCGATTGAAACGCTATTAGCGTGCACCACCGCTAACTGGCTAGCCATTTCACATCGGTTACATCAGCACCTAGCCCCACCCTCATTGTCCATTCTAACGGAACTATAAAAGCGTGGCACAAATAATTGCCACGGCCGACCAAAATCCCTCTACTGCTTAAACGTCAGTATAGTTGGTAACTGGAAAGCGCTCTTGCTTATTGATCATCCCCGATCTCAATGAGTGGACGCCAAACACCAATATTGGAATTTGAACAATTGTCCTCTGCTCTCACTTTGATCTCAGTTGGACGAATACACCACCCCAGAACTGAATACACCACCCCAGAACTGAATACACCACCTCAGAACTGAATACACCACCCCAGAACTGAATACACCACCCCAGAACTGAATACACCACCCCAGAACTGAATACACCACCCCAGAACTGAATACACCACCCCGGAACTGAATACACCACCCCAGAACTGAATACACCACCCCAGAACTGAATACACCACCCCAGAACTGAATACACCACCCCGGAACTGAATACACCACCCCGGAACTGAATACACCAGCCCAGAACTGAATACACCACCCCGGAACTGAATACACCATCCCAGAACTGAATACACCACCCCAGAACTGAATACACCACCTTGGAACTGAATACACCAGCCCAGAACTGAATATACCACCCCGGAACTGAATACACCATCCCAGAACTGAATACACCACCCCAGAACTGAATACACCACCTCAGAACTGAATACACCACCCCAGAACTGAATACACCACCCCAGAACTGAATACACCACCCCGGAACTGAATACACCATCCCAGAACTGAATACACCACCCCAGAACTGAATACACCACCTTGGAACTGAATACACCAGCCCAGAACTGAATATACCACCCCGGAACTGAATACACCATCCCAGAACTGAATACACCACCCCAGAACTGAATACACCAGCCCAGAACTGAATACACCACCCCAGAACTGAATACACCAGCCCAGAACTGAATACACCAGCCCAGAACTGAATACACCACCTCAAAACTGAATACACCACCTTGGAACTGAATACACCAGCCCAGAACTGAATACACCACCTCAGAACTGAATACACCACCTTGGAACTGAATACACCACCCCAGAACTGAATACACCACCTCAGAACTGAATACACCACCCCAGAACTGAATACACCACCTCAGAACTGAATACACCACCTCAGAACTGAATACACCACCTCAGAACTGAATACACCACCTCAACTGAATACACCACCTGAACTGAATACCACCTCAGAACTGAATACACCACCTCAGAACTGAATACACCACCTCAGAACTGAATACACCACCCCAGAACTGAATACACCACCTCAAACTGAATACTGAATACACCACCCCAGAACTGAATACACCACCTCAGAACTGAATACACCACCTCAGAACTGAATACACCACCTCAGAACTGAATACACCACCCACCTCAGAACTGAATACACCACCTCAGAACTGAATACACCACCTCAGAACTGAATACACCACCTCAGAACTGAATACACCACCCAGGAACTGAATACACCACCTCAGAACTGAATACACCACCCCAGAACTGAATACACCACCTCCAAACTGAATACACCACCCCGGAACTGAATACACCACCCCAGAACTGAATACACCACCTCAGAACTGAATAGACCACCTTGGAACTGAATAGACCACCCCAGAACTGAATACACCACCTCAGAACTGAATACACCACCCCAGAACTGAATAAACCACCTCCAAACTGAATACACCACCCCAGAACTGAATACACCACCTCAGAATTGAATAAACCACCTCCAAACTGAATACACCACCCCAGAACTGAATACACCACCTCCAAACTGAATACACCACCCCAGAACTGAATAAACCACCTCCAAACTGAATACACCACCCCGGAACTAAATACACCACCTCAGAACTGAATACACCACTCCGGAACTGAATACACCACCTCAGAACTGAATACACCACCCCAGAACTGAATACACCACCTCCAAACTGAATACACCACCCCAGAACTGAATACACCACCTCAGAAGTGAATACACCACCTCCAAACTGAATACACCACCCCAGAACTGAATACACCACCCCGGAACTGAATACACCACCTCAGAACTGAATACACCACCTCGGAACGGTTTGAACCATCTCCATTTTTCTCCCTTTAAAGAACGTTTGGTAATCCAACCAGAGATTGAAATACTAAGACATTGTTACCTTGTTTTTAGAATAAATCTTCTTCCTGTAATAAAATAATATCATTCCCTGAGATTTTGAATCTGACTTGTCATTAAAAGAACTCTACAGAATCTTCAGATTATAATTGTGACACGAACAGTTTATCCCTACTTGCTAAAAAAAGTTTTGACTTAAATGATAGCTGGTGCCCCGTTTACTGTAGAATATAGATACATCCATATTTTGTATCCCATAATGAATTACCCAATGAATGAGACATTATCATAGAATTAGGCCACACCCCTACAACAAAGAAACACCAGAGAGAAGAGAGATGGCACTGTACTGGAAGGCTGTGGTTTGGGAGTTTAGCTATTTGGGATTATTTTGGCATTTATCTTTACTTTATTTTCCTGAAATGTATTCGCTATCATTTCTTATAACCAGCAAGAACTTTTGAACATCAAATCGTCAGTTAATTTCCCCAATTCCAGCTTCAACTTCAACTTATCTGCCCTGGGCTCTTTCTGTAATTACGACCCAATTTTCAGGCAATCCAAGAGGAAATGAGGCAGGAGAGGGAGAGTCCTGGTGAGAGGCAGGAGAGGGAGAGTCCTGGAGAGGGAGAGTCCTTACAGAGGCAGGAGAGGGAGAGTCCTGGTGAGAGGCAGGAGAGGGAGAGTCCTGGAGAGGGAGAGTCCTTACAGAGGCAGGAGAGGGAGAGTCCTGGTGAGAGGCAGGAGAGGGAGAGTCCTGGAGAGGGAGAGTCCTTACAGAGGCAGGAGAGGGAGAGTCCTGGTGAGAGGCAGGAGAGGGAGAGTCCTGGAGAGGGAGAGTCCTTACAGAGGCAGGAGAGGGAGAGTCCTGGTGAGATTAATGAGAAGGGAAAACCGGCCACCCCTTCCCTGCATTCCATTGGCCAAGAAGATGGATGACCTTGGATCAAGGATTTGCTTGTAACAGCAATATTCTCCGTTTTTCAGAAACATGTCTTTTGGACAAGATACTCCCCATGGCTATCCAATAGGGATGGGAGAAATGTGCAATTTCTCTTAACGTTTAAACGTAAATAAAAATCATACAATTATGGGAATTCACAATTCAGATGTGGTTCTGTGTATGACCACTAAGAATTACTGCAGTTCAATCTATCACATTCCTGGTTACTGACATACCGGTCGTCACTAGGTACCACAGCCACAAAGTCTTGATGCCCACCCATTTCTACAGTTGATCTTCTTAAAATGTGATTTTAAACCTAACCCTAACCTTAATCCTAACCTTAACCACATGGCTAACCTTATGCCTAACCTAAACCTTAAATTAACTCCAAAAATAAAAATATTGTTTGACAATATATTCTGACTTAGTGTTTGTGGTAACTAGTGGAAACCCTACCAGATGGTGCTCACCTTACTGCGGTCCACCACTCACTCAGCAACGATGGTATTAATGCCGTTTTAGATTCTCTGCCCTCCATGTTGTTGTCAGTTGTCAGTTGCAGAAGCTCAAACAGGAACTATCCAGTGACTCGATCAATTGAGAAATGATCATCAGAATCAGAGATTATGCTACAGGACTGCCCTTGCTAGCGCTGATTATAATATGTTCTGAGACTCCACCTATAACACCAACGAGCTAACCCCCTCCGTCACCGGCTTCATAAGGAACTGCATCGGCGACGTTGTCCAAACACTGAAGGTTTGCTGCTTCCCCAATCAAAAGCCCTGGTGTGACACCTCCGTCACCGGCTTCATAAGGAACTGCATCGGCAACGTTGTCCAAACACTGAAGGTTTGCTGCTTCCCCAATCAAAAGCCCTGGTGTGACACCTCCGTCACCGGCTTCATAAGGAAATGCATTAGCGACGTTGTCCCAACACTGAAGGTTTGCTGCTTCCCCAATCAAAAGCCCTGGTTTGACACTGAGGTTGGAGCTAAACTAAAGGACAGGACTACCACACACAAGGCTATCACAGACAACCCCGAGGCTACGACCTCTGCAGAGTCATCAAACGAGCAAAAGGACAGTATAGAAGTAACATGACCTCCTATTTCACAGGCTACGCTGCATGTCGCATGAGCTACAGTCCATTACAGATTACAAAGGAAGACCTAGACGTGATCTGCCCAACGATGCCTCTCTACCAGACCAACTCAATGCATTTTATGCACGTTTTGACAATGACAACACCATACAGTGCGGGAGGGCCATGCTGACCCAGAGGACTGGGTGATCTCACTCTTCGAGGCCGAAGTAAGGTTTTTAATCAGGTCAGCACTCGCAAGGCCGAGGGGTGCGTTCTCAGAGCATGCACAGATTAGTTGGCAGGCATATTCATGGTAATGTCCAACCTCTCCTTATCCCAGTCTGTAATGTACAACCTCTCCTTATCCCAGTCTGTAATGTTCAACCTCTCCTTATCCCAGTCTGTAATGGCAGGCATATTCATGGTAATGTCCAACCTCTCTTTATCCCAGTCTGTAATGGCAGGCATATTCATGGTAATGTTCAACCTCTCCTTATCCCAGTCTGTAATGTACAACCTCTCCTTATCCCAGTCTGTAATGTTCAACCTCTCCTTATCCCAGTCTGTAATGGCAGACATATTCATGGTAATGTTCAACCTCTCCTTATCCCAGTCTGTAATGTTCAACCTCTCCTTATCCCAGTCTGTAATGTTCAACCTCTCCTTATCCCAGTCTGTAATGTTCAATCTCTCCTTATCCCAGTCTGTAATGTTCAACCTCTCCTTATCCCAGTCTGTAATGTTCATGCTTCACTGTGGGGATGGTGTTCTCGGGGTGATGCGAGGTGTTGGGTTTGCGCCAGACATGACGTTTTCCTTGATGGCCAAAAAGCTCAATTTTAGTCTCATCTAACCAGAGTACCTACTTCCATACATTTGGGAGTCACCCACATGCCTTTTGGCGAACACCAAACGAGGTTGCTTAATTTTTTCTTTAAGCAATGGCTTTTTTCTGTCCACTCTTTCATAAAGCCCAGCTCTGTGGCGTGTATGGCTTAAAGTGGTCCAATGGACCGATACTGTCATGTTTTGTCTTATTTTGTCTTGTCATTTTGCTTTTCCCTCTGTTCGTTTTCCCCCTGCTGGTCTTTTTAGGTTCGTTCCCCTTTTTCTCTCTCCCTTCCTCTCTCTCTTCTCTCTATCGTTCCGTTCCTGCTCCCAGCTGTTCCTATTCCCCTTATCAATCATTTAGTCTTCCCACACCTGTTCCCGATCCTTTTCCCTGATTAGAGTCCCTATTTCTCTCCTTGTTTTCCGTTCCTGCCCTGTCGGATCCTTGTCTATTGTTCACCGTGCTGTGTCTATGTATCGCCCTGTCGTGTCGTGTTTCCCTCAGATGCTGCGTGGTGAGCAGGTGTCTGAGTCTGCTACGTTCAAGTGCCTTCCCGAGGCAACCTGCAGTTCTTGATCAAGTCTCCAGTCTGTTCTCGTCATTACGAGTAGAATTATGCCTTTTGATTGTAAAGTTACTTTACTGGATTAAAGACTCTGTTTTCGCCAAGTCGCTTTTGGGTCCTCATTCACCTGCATAACAGATACTCCAATTTCCGCAGTGGAGCTTTGCAGCGCCTTCAGGGTTATCTTTGGTCTCTTTGTTGCCTTTCTGATTAATGCCCTCCTTGCCTGGTCCGTGGGTTTTGGTGGGCGGCCCTCTCTTGGCAGGTTTGTTGTGGTGCCATATTCTTTCAGTTTTTTAATAATGGATTTAATGGTGCCCTGTGGGATGTTCAAAGTTTGTGATATTTTTTTATAACCCAACCCTGATCTGTACTTCTCCACTACTTTGTCCCAGACCTGTTTGGAGAGCTCCTTGGTCTTCATGGTGCAGCTTGCTTGGTGGTGCCCCTTGCTTAGTCGTGTTGCAGACTCTGGGGCCTTTCAGAATACGTGTATATATACTGAGATCATGTGACAGATGGTGTGACACTTAAATAAAGTCCACCCTCTAACCCTTGTGTGCAATCTAACTAATTATGTGACTTCTGAAGGTAATTGCTTGCACCAGATCTTATTTATGGGGCTTCATAGCAAAGGGGGTGAATACATATGCACACATCACTGTTCCTTTTTTTTCTATAATTTTTTGAAAGAAGTTATTTTTTAAATTTCACTTCACCAATTTGGACTATTTTGTGTATGTCCATTACATGAAATCCAAGTAAAAATCCATTTAAATTACAGGTTGTAATACAACAAGATAGGAAAAATGCCAAGGGGGTTTTTACTTTTGCAAGGCACTGTAGGGTTACTGGCACTGTGTTGCAAACAGGATGTTTTGGACGATTTTTATTATTTACAGGCTTCCTTCTTTTCATTCTGTCAATTAGGTTCGTATTGTGGAGTAACTACAATGTTGTTTTCTTCTATCAGCCTTTAAACTCAAACTTTTTTAAAGTCACCATTGGCCTCATGTCATCCCTGAGCTGTTTTCTTCCTCTCCGGCAACTAAGTTAGGAAGGACACCTGTATCTTTGTAGTGACTTGGTATATTGATACACTATCCAAAGTGTAATTCATGACTTCACCTCAAATGGATAATCAATGTCTGCTTTTTATTTTACCCATCTATTAAAGGAATTGGGAAAAAAACCTGGTCTTTGCGGTTGGATCTGTATTTGAAATGCAATGCTCCACTGAGGGACCTTACAGATAATTGCATGTGTGGGGTACAGAGATGAGGTAGTCATTCAAATATAATGTTAAACACTATTTACACAGACTGAGTCCATAGCACCTATTATGGGACTTGTTAAAAATGTTTTACTCCCGAAATGATTTATGCTTGCCATTACAAAGGGCTTGAATACTTAACTCAGAGAAAACGGTTATATTATCGCTATCCATTAATGATTCCAAATGATTCCCAACCAAAAATATATATCACTGGTGGTGTAGCCAACTACAATAACAACACTATATAAACATATATCACTGGTGGTGCAGCCAACTACAATAACAACACTATATGAATGTATATCACTGGTGGTGTAGCCAACTACAATAACACCACTATATAAACATATATCACTGGTGGTGTAGCCAACTACAATAACAACACTATATAAACATATATCACTGGTGGTGCAGCCAACTACTATATAAATATATATCACTGGTGGTGCAGCCAACTACAATAACAACACTATATAAATATATATCACTGGTGGTGCAGCCAACTACAATAACAACACTATATAAATATATATCACTGGTGGTGCAGCCAACTACAATAACAACACTATATAAATATATATCACTGGTGGTGCAGCCAACTACAATAACAACACTATATAAATATATATCACTGGTGGTGCAGTCAACTACTATATAAATGTATATCACTGGTGGTGCAGCCAACTACAATAACAACACTATATAAACATATATCACTGGTGGTGCAGCCAACTACAATAACAACACTATATAAATATATATCACTGGTGGTGCAGCCAACTACAATAACAACACTATATAAACATATATCACTGGTGGTGCAGTCAACTACAATAACAACACTATATAAATGTATATCCCTGGTGGTGCAGCCAACTACAATAACAACACTATATAAACATATATCACTGGTGGTGCAGCCAACTACAATAACAACACTATATAAATATATATCACTGGTGGTGCAGCCAACTACAATAACAACACTATATAAATATATATCACTGGTGGTGCAGCCAACTACAATAACAACACTATATAAATATATATCACTGGTGGTGCAGCCAACTACAATAACAACACTATATAAATATATATCACTGGTGGTGCAGCCAACTACAATAACAACACTAAATAAATATATATCACTGGTGGTGTAGCCAACTATAATAACAACACTATATAAATATATATCACTGGTGGTGCAGCCTACAATAACCACTATATAAATATATATCACTGGTGCAGCCAACTACACTTATATAAATATATATCACTGGTGGTGCACAATAACAACACTATATAAATATATATCACTGGTGGTGCAGCCAACTACAATAACAACACTATATAAATATATATCACTGGTGGTGCAGTCAACTACAATAACAACACTATATAAATATATATCACTGGTGGTGCAGCCAACTACAATAACAACACTATATAAATATATATCACTGGTGGTGCAGCCAACTACAATAACAACACTATATAAATATATATCACTGGTGGTGCAGCCAACTACAATAACAACACTATATAAACATATATCACTGGTGGTGCAGCCAACTACTATATAAACATATATCATTGGTGGTGCAGCCAACTACAATAACAACACTATATAAACATATATCACTGGTGGTGCAGCCAACTACAATAACAACACTATATAAACATATATCACTGGTGGTGCAGCCAACTACTATATAAATATATATCACTGGTGGTGCAGCCAACTACTATATAAACATATATCACTGGTGGTGCAGCCAACTACAATAACAACACTATATAAATATATATCACTGGTGGTGCAGCCAACTACAATAACAACTCTATATAAACATATATCACTGGTGGTGCAGCCAACTACAATAACAACACTATATAAATATATATCACTGGTGGTGCAGCCAACTACAATAACAACACTATATAAATATATATCACTGGTGGTGCAGCCAACTACTATATAAACATATATCACTGGTGGTGCAGCCAACTACAATAACAACACTATATAAATATATATCACTGGTGGTGCAGCCAACTACAATAACAACACTATATAAATATATATCACTGGTGGTGCAGTCAACTACAATAACAACACTATATAAATATATATCACTGGTGGTGCAGCCAACTACAATAACAACACTATATAAATATATATCCCTGGTGGTGCAGCCAACTACAATAACAACACTATAAAAATATATATCACTGGTGGTGCAGACAACTACAATAACAACACTATATAAATGTATATCACTGGTGGTGCAGCCAACTACAATAACAACTCTATATAAATATATATCACTGGTGGTGCAGCCAACTACAATAACAACACTATATAAACATATATCACTGGTGGTGCAGCCAACTACAATAACAACACTATATAAATGTATATCACTGGTGGTGCAGCCAACTACAATAACAACACTATATAAATATATATCACTGGTGGTGCAGCCAACTACTATATAAACATATATCACTGGTGGTGCAGCCAACTACAATAACAACACTATATAAACATATATCACTGGTGGTGCAGCCAACTACAATAACAACACTATATAAACATATATCACTGGTGGTGCAGCCAACTACAATAACAACACTATATAAACATATATCAATGGTGGTGCAGCCAACTACTATATAAATATATATCACTGGTGGTGCAGCCAACTACAATAACAACACTATATAAACATATATCACTGGTGGTGCAGCCAACTACAATAACAACACTATATAAACATATATCACTGGTGGTGCAGCCAACTACTATATAAATATATATCACTGGTGGTGCAGCCAACTACAATAACAACACTATATAAACATATATCACTGGTGGTGCAGCCAACTACAATAACAACACTATATAAACATATATCACTGGTGGTGCAGCCAACTACAATAACAACACTATATAAACATATATCACTGGTGGTGCAGCCAACTACAATAACAACACTATATAAACATATATCACTGGTGGTGCAGCCAACTACAATAACAACACTATATAAACATATATCACTGGTGGTGCAGCCAACTACTATATAAATATATATCACTGGTGGTGCAGCCAACTACAATAACAACACTATATAAACATATATCACTGGTGGTGCAGCCAACTACAATAACAACACTAAATAAATATATATCACTGGTGGTGTAGCCAACTACAATAACAACACTAAATAAATATATATCACTGGTGGTGCAGTCAACTACTATATAAATATATATCACTGGTGGTGCAGCCAACTACAATAACAACACTATATAAATATATATCACTGGTGGTGCAGCCAACTACAATAACAACACTATATAAATATATATCACTGGTGGTGCAGTCAACTACAATAACAACACTATATAAACATATATCACTGGTGGTGCAGTCAACTACAATAACAACACTATATAAATATATATCACTGGTGGTGCAGTCAACTACAATAACAACACTATATAAACATATATCACTGGTGGTGCAGCCAACTACAATAACAACACTATATAAACATATATCACTGGTGGTGCAGCCAACTACAATAACAACACTATATAAATGTATATCACTGGTTGTGCAGCTAACTACAATAACAACACTATATAAACATATATCCCTGGTTGTGCAGCTAACTACAATAACAACACTATATACATATATATCACTGGTGGTGCAGCCAACTACAATAACAACACTATATAAATGTATATCACTGGTTGTGCAGCTAACTACAATAACAACACTATATAAACATATATCCCTGGTTGTGCAGCTAACTACAATAACAACACTATATACATATATATCACTGGTGGTGCAGCCAACTACAATAACAACACTATATAAATGTATATCACTGGTCGTGTAGCCAACTACAATAACAACACTATATAAATGTATATCACTGGTGGGATGGTGGCCCATGTTGACTCCAACACTTCCCACAGTTGTGTCAAGTTGGCAGAATGTCCTTTGGGTGGTGGACTATGCTTGATACACACAGGAAACAGTTGAGCGTGAAGAACCCAGCAGCTTTGCAGTTCTTGACACAAACGGTGCGTCTGGCATCTACTATCATACTCCATTCAAAGGCACTTCAATATTTGGTTTTGCCCATTCACCCCCTGAATGGCACACATACACAATCCATGTCTCAATTGTCCCAAGGCTTAAAAATCCATCTTTAACCAGTCTCCTCCCCTTCATTTACACTGATTGAAGTGGATTTAACAGCTGACATCATTAAGGGGTCATAGCTTTCACCTGGATTCACCTGGTCAGTCTATGTCATGGAAACAGCCGGTGTTCTTAATGTTTTGTGCACTCACTGTATATGAATATTGCGTGTGTCTCTCTGTGCGTGCGTGAGAGTGTGTTAGAGAGAGGGTTTACGTACAGCTCTCCAGTTGCATCTTGCAGAGCTGTGTGTCCATGGGGAACAGAGTGAGGTCCAGAGGGCAGGACAGGGTCACTGACAACCTGAACACACAACAGACAGTCACTGACAACCTGAACACACAACAGACAGTCACTGACAACCTGAACACACAACAGACAGTCACTGACAACCTGAACACACAACAGACAGTCACTGACAACCTGAACACACAACAGACAGTCACTGACAACCTGAACACACAACAGACAGTCACTGACAACCTGAACACACAACAGACAGTCACAACCTGAACACACAACAGACAACCTGAACTGACAACCTGACACACAACAGACAGTCACTGACAACAACAGACAGTCACTGACAACCTGAACACACAACAGACAGTCACTGACAACCTGAACACACAACAGACAGTCACTGACAACCTGAACACACAACAGACAGTCACTGACAACCTGAACACACAACAGACAGTCACTGACAACCTGAACACACAACAGACAACCTGAATACACAACAGACAGTCACTGACAACCTGAACACACAACAGACAGTCACTGACAACCTGAACACACAACAGACAGTCACTGACAACCTGAACACACAACAGACAGTCACTGACAACCTGAACACACAACAGACAGTCACTGACAACCTGAACACACAACAGACAGTCACTGACAACCTGAACACACAACAGACAGTCACAACAGACAGTCACTGACAACCTGAACACACAACAGACAGTCACAACAGACAGTCACTGACAACCTGAACACACAACAGACAGTCACTGACAACCTGAACACACAACAGACAGTCACTGACAACCTGAACACACAACAGACAGTCACTGACAACCTGAACACACAACAGACAGTCACTGACAACCTGAACACACAACAGACAGTCACTGACAACCTGAACACACAACAGACAGTCACTGACAACCTGAACACACAACAGACAGTCACTGACAACCTGAACACACAACAGACAGTCACTGACAACCTGAACACACAACAGACAGTCACTGACAACCTGAACACACAACAGACAGTCACTGACAACCTGAACACACAACAGACAGTCACTGACAACCTGAACACACACAGACAGACTGACAACCTGAACACACAACAGACAACCTGACCACACACCAGACAGTCACTGACAACCTGAACTCACAACAGACAGTCACTGACAACCTGAACTCACAACAGACAGTCACAACAGACAGTCACTGACAACCTGAACACACAACAGACAGTCACTACAGACAGTCACTGACAACCTGAACACACAACAGACAGTCTCTGACAACCTGAACACACAACAGACAACCTGAACACACAACAGACAACCTGACAGACAGTCACAACAGACAGACAGTCACTGACAACCTGAACACACAACAGACAGTCACTGACAACCTGAACACACAACAGACAGTCACTGACAACCTGAACACACAACAGACAACCTGAACACACAACTGACAGTCACTGGGCACACATAGGCAGGCTACCCTGGCAGACAGACAGGCTGAAAGGCAAACAGACAGACAGACTGGACAGACAGACAGACAGACAGACAGACAGACAGACAGACAGACAGACGGACCTCATGCTGATGAGGATGTCTCCATTCCTGAAGATAAATAGCAGGATGTTGTCTTGCGTGACGTCATGGAAGTTAGCATGTTTCTCGTTGGCGAAGAACAGGTCTGGTTTCCATAGACACTGGAATATCTTGGGGTCCACCGTCAACGCTTCTCCTTTGAAGTCTGCCGGGAGCTTCAGCCTCGGGTCATTCCACCGCTGACGCAGGAAGATGTTCACACGGTAGTCCTAGCAACAATCAATCATTTGTTAGTACAAAGTCAATTAAACCCCTAGAGTCAACATTCGCTCCCCCATAGAAATCGAATTAGCATAATAATTCAAATCCCTCCCCAAATCTTTCTGTTTAAGCTAGATATCTGTCTCAATCCCCCACCTCCATGCCCTATGTCCACCTAATGGACGCTTTCTGTTTAAGCTAGATATCTGTCTCAATCCCCCACCTCCATGCCCTATGTCCACCTAATGGACGCTTTCTGTTTAAGCTAGATATCTGTCTCAATCCCCCACCTCCATGCCCTATGTCCACCTAATGGACGCTTTCTGTTTAAGCTAGATATCTGTCTCAATCCCCCATCTCCATGCCCTATGTCCACCTAATGGACGCTTTCTGTTTAAGCTAGATATCTGTCTCAATCCCCCACCTCCATGCCCTATGTCCACCTAATGGACGCTTTCTGTTTAAGCTAGATATCTGTCTCAATCCCCCACCTCCATGCCCTATGTCCACCTAATGGACGCTTTCTGTTTAAGCTAGATATCTGTCTCAATCCCCCACCTCCATGCCCTATGTCCACCTAATGGACGCTTTCTGTTTAAGCTAGATATCTGTCTCAATCCCCCACCTCCATGCCCTATGTCCACCTAATGGACGCTTTCTGTTTAAGCTAGATATCTGTCTCAATCCCCCACCTCCATGCCCTATGTCCACCTAATGGACGCTTTCTGTTTAAGCTAGATATCTGTCTCAATCCCCCACCTCCATGCCCTATGTCCACCTAATGGACGCTTTCTGTTTAAGCTAGATATCTGTCTCAATCCCCCACCTCCATGCCCTATGTCCACCTAATGGACGCTTTCTGTTTAAGCTAGATATCTGTCTCAATCCCCCACCTCCATGCCCTATGTCCACCTAATGGACGCTTTCTGTTTAAGCTAGATATCTGTCTCAATCCCCCACCTCCATGCCCTATGTCCACCTAATGGACGCTTTCTGTTTAAGCTAGATATCTGTCTCAATCCCCCACCTCCATGCCCTATGTCCACCTAATGGACGCTTTCTGTTTAAGCTAGATATCTGTCTCAATCCCCCATCTCCATGCCCTATGTCCACCTAATGGACGCTTTCTGTTTAAGCTAGATATCTGTCTCAATCCCCCACCTCCATGCCCTATGTCCACCTAATGGACGCTTTGACGGATGTCTAGTTTTCATATTCGACGCACATGTGCTTTGCTTTTTTTTTTAAAAGCTAAAAGCTAAAAGAGATGACCAGTTTACAGGGGAGTATAGAGTGCAGTGATGTGTCCTATAAGGAGCAAATCTGATGGCCGAATGGTAAAGAACATCTAGCCGCTCGAGGGCTCCCTTACCTACCGATCTATAATTTATGTCTCCGTAATCTAGCATGGGTAGGATGGTCATCTGAATCAGGGTTAGTTTGGCAGCTGAGGTGAAAGAGGAGCGATTACGATGGAGGAAACCAAGTCTAGATTTAACTTTAGCGTGCAGCTTTGATATGTGCTGAGAGAAGGACAGTGTACCATCTAGCCATACTCCCAAGTACTTGTATGAGGTGACTATCTCAAGCTCTAAACTCTCAGAGGTAGTAATCACCTCTAAACCCTCAGAGGTAGTAATCACCCCACTCTAAACCCTCAGAGGTAGTAATCACCTCTAAACCCTCAGAGGTAGTAATCACCCAGCTCTAAACTCTCAGAGGTAGTAATCACCCCGCTCTAAACCCTCAGAGGTAGTAATCACCTCTAAACCCTCAGAGGTAGTAATCACCCAGCTCTAAACTCTCAGAGGTAGTAATCACCCCGCTCTAAACCCTCGGAGGTAGTAATCACCCAGCTCTAAACCCTCAGTGGTAGTAATCACCCCGCTCTAAACTCTCAGAGGTAGTAATCACCCCGCTCTAAACCCTCAGAGGTAGTAATCACCTCTAAACCCTCGGAGGTAGTAATCACCCAGCTCTAAACCCTCAGTGGTAGTAATCACCCCGCTCTAAACCCTCAGAGGTAGTAATCACCCCGCTCTAAACCCTCAGAGGTAGTAATCACCCCGCTCTAAACTCTCAGAGGTAGTAATCACACCTGTGGGGAGAGGGGCATTATTCTTACCAAACCACATGACCGTTGTTTTGGAGGTGTTCAGAACAAGGTTAAGGGCAGAGAAAGCTTGTTGGACACTAAGAAAGCTTTGTGTAGAGCGATTAACACAAAATCCAGGGAGGGGCCAGCTGAGTAATAGACTGTATCATCTGCATATAAATGGTTGAGAGAGCTTCCTACCTCCTGAGCTATGTTGTTGATGTAAATTGAGAAGAGCATGGGGCCTAGGATCGAGCCTTGGGGAACTGCCTTGGTGACAGGCAGTGGCTGAGGCAGCAGATGTTCTGACTTTATACACTGCACTCTTTGAGAGAGGTAGTTACCAAACCAGGCCAAAGACCCCTCAGAGACACCAATACTCCTTAGCCGGCCCACAAGAATGTAATGGTCAACCGTATCAAAAGATTTGGCCAAGTCAATAAAAATAGCAGAACAACATTGCTTAGATTCAAGGGCAATGGTGACATCAGTGAGGACCTACTGTATATGGTTGCATTGACACATCCATAACGTGAGCGCAAACCAGATGGCATACCCAAGAAAATACTATAGACATCAAGAAAGCCAGTCAGTTGATTATTGACACATTTTTCCAACACTTTTGATAAACAGGGCAAAATAGAAATAGGCCTTAAACAGTTAGGATCAGCTCGATCTGACCCTTTAAATAAAGGACGGACCGTGGCTGCCTTCCAAGCAATGGGAACCTCCCCAGAGAGGAGAGACATGTTAAACAGGTTGGAGATATGCTTTGCCATGATAGAGCCAGCAACCTTAAAGAAGAAAGGGTCTAAACCATATGACCCAGGTGTTTTTTTGGGGTCAAGGAGCTCCTTTAGCACCTCGGAATCAGTGACCACCTGCAGTGGAAAACTTTGTAGCGGGTCAGGGGGACAAGAGGGAGGAGAATCGGGGATAGTCACATCAGAAGGGGTGGGAGATGAGGAAATGTTGGGCGGGCAAGGAGTCAAATAGGAATCCTGACTTAATGAAGTGATCATTAAAGCCATGTGCTCCTTGTCAGTAACAACCACATCATCAACATTAAGGGACATGGGCAGCTGTGAGGAGGAGGGTTTATTCTCCAGATCTTTAACCATTTTCCAGAACTTCTTGAACTTCCCACAGAGAGAGAACTGCTCCTTAAAGTAACTAACTTTGGCCTTCCAGATAGCCTGAGTGCACTTATTTCTCATTTGCCTGAACGAGAGCCAGTCAGCCTGGGTATGCGTGTGCCGAGCAATTTGCCAAATGGGATTGTTGAGGTGGAGTATGCCAGATCATGGTCGAACCAGGTGCCGAACCTGTTTTTAATTCTGAAAATATCAAAAAATAAGGTCCTAGTATCTTCGACATAGGGGATCAAGCTGATTCTATACAGATTTACAGAGGCCAGTTCATGAAGGAAGGCTTGTTAAAGTTTTATATCAATCGTCTATGACAAATCAGGACAGGTTGTTTCACTGAGCAGCCTTTATGAACACAGGCTGTAAAACAGTGATCACTAAGGACATGATAGAAAACACCAGACTGATACCTATCAGGATTATTTGTGAGGATAACCTTAAGGAACACAGGCTGTAAAACAGTGATCACTAAGGACATTACAGAAAACACCAGACTGATACATAATCAGGATTATTTGTGAGGATAACATTGAGGAGAGTAGCTTTTTCTGGGTGTTTGGAGTCATACCTTGTGGGATTGGTAATAATTTGAGTAAGATTTAGGGAGCCCTGTTGCTTTAGGACTTGGCTCAGGTAGTTTAAGCATGTCCCAATTTAGGTCACCAAGCAGGACAAATTCAGACTTAGTGTAAGGAGCCAGGTGAGAGTTTAGGGCAGCATACAGGCTAATGCTGATAGCATACAGTCTGATGGTGGTAGCATACAGTCTGATGGTGGTAGCATACAGGCTACTGTTTATAGGATACAGGCTAATGTTTATAGCATATATGCTAATGGTGGTAGCATACAGACTACTGTTAATAGCATATAGGCTAATGTTTATAGCATATAGGCTAATGGTGATAGTATACAGGCTACTGTTTATAGCATACAGGCTAATGTTTATAGCATACAGGCTAATGTTGATGGTTTACAGACTAATGCTAATAGCATACAGGCTACTGTTTATAGCATATAGGCTAATGGTGATGACGTTGGGATGTTGGTACCATTGTTAGCATGGTTTTAGCATTAGGGCGGCAGCGTAGCCTAGTGTTTAGAGCGTTGGACTAGTAACCGGAAGGTTGCGAGTTCAAACCCCCGAGCTGACAAGGTACAAATCTGTCGTTCTTCCCCTGAACAGGCAGTTAGCCCACTGTTCCCAGGCCGTCATTGAAAATAAGAATGTGTTCTTAACTTACTTGCCTGGTTAAATAAAGGTCAAATTAAAAAATAAAATAAAATTTGTAACTGCTCACCATGTTGGTTTCCTGGATGGAGCCAAAACTGTTGATAAACATATTAATCTTGTCTTCCACCGGAACACCTGGGACACACACACACACACACACACACACACACACACACACACACACACACACACACACACACACACACACACACACACACACACACACACACACACACACACACACACACACACACACACACACACACACACACACACAACATAAAAATAAATTAAAAAAACCCATGCAGTTTGTGTCTGTGTGTGTCTTTGGCATTTCTGTGGTCTTGACAGTCATGTGATCATTCCGCTCCACTCAACCTGATTCGCAGCATATGGCCGTGGCTCTCTCTCTCACACACACTCAGAAACACGCACACACACACACAGGCTTACAACACTTTCAGTTTATTAACCAAACAGACTAATTCTGTCCTCCGCCTCCTCTCCCCCTCTCCTCTCTTCTCCTTTCTCCTTCTTCTCTCCTCCTCTTCTCTCCTGTTCTCTCCTTCACTCCTCTCTTCTCCTCCTCCTCTCCTATCCTCCACTCTTCTTCTCCTCTCCTTTTCCCCCTCTTCTTTCCCCTCATCTCCTCCTCTCCTCTCTTCTCCTCCTCTTCTTTCTTCTGTCCCCTCTTCTCCTCCTCTTCTCCTTTCCTCCTCTCCTCCTCTTATCTATTCCCATCCTCTTCTCCTTTCTCCTCCTCCTCTCCTCATCTTCTCCCGCTCCTCTCCTCCTCTTCTCTGTTATCCTCCTCTTCTAATCCTTTTCTCTCTTCTCCTTCTCTTCCTCTTCTCTCCTCTTCCTCTTCTCTCTTCTTGCTCCCCCCCCTCCTCTTCTCCTCCTCCTCTCTCCTCTCCTCCTCTATCATCTTCTCCTCTTTCTCTATCCCACTCTTCTCCTCCTCTTCTCTCTTCTATTGAACTGTTACTGTATAACAGGTCAATAGAGTCATGGGTTGTTACTGTATAACAGGTCAATAGAGTCATGGGTTGTTACTGTATAACAGGTCAATAGAGTCATGAGTTGTTACTGTATAACAGGTCAATAGAGTCATGGGTTGTTACTGTATAACAGGTCAATAGAGTCATGGGTTGTTACTGTATAACAGGTCAATAGAGTCATGGGTTAGAGTTGTTACTGTATAACAGGTCAATAGAGTCATGGGTTGTTACTGTATAACAGGTCAATAGAGTCATGGGTTGTTACTGTATAACAGGTCAATAGAGTCATGGGTTGTTACTCTATAACAGGTCAATAGAGTCATGGGTTGTTACTGTATAACAGGTCAATAGAGTCATGGGTTGTTACTGTATAACAGGTCAATAGAGTCATGGGTTGTTACTGTATAACAGGTCAATAGAGTCATGGGTTGTTACTGTATAACAGGTCAATAGAGTCATGGGTTGTTACTGTTAACAGGTCAATAGAGTCATGGGTTGTTACTGTATAACAGGTCAATAGAGTCATGGGTTGTTACTGTATAACAGGTCAATAGAGTCATGGGTTGTTACTGTATAACAGGTCAATAGAGTCATGGGTTGTTACTGTATAACAGGTCAATAGAGTCATGGGTTGTTACTGTATAACAGGTCAATAGAGTCATGGGTTAGAGTCATTACTGTATAACAGTTCAGTCATGGGTTGTTACTGTGGGTTGTTACTGGATAACACTCCAACCACAAGGCCGTTGAGTTGGTTGTATATATGTAACTAACCTTTAAAGTTGGGTCGTATGCGAGAGTCATATGTCACCATCAGCCTGTTGAGGATGTTGCTGGTGGAGTTGGCTGGTACCTGAGCAATCTCCTCTGCAGACAGCTGTCTGTAACACAAACACATAATACACTTACTACTACTGCTACTGTTACTACTACTACTACTACTACTGCTACTACTAGGACTAATACTACTACTACTGTTACTACTACTACTGCTACTACTGCTACTACTACTACTACTGTTACTACTACTACTACTACTACTACTGCTACTGTTACTACTACTACTACTACTACTGCTACTACTAGGACTAATACTACTACTACTGTTACTACTACTACTACTACTACTGCTACTACTAGGACTAATACTACTACTACTGTTACTACTACTACTGCTACTACTACTACTGTTACTACTACTACTACTACTACTGCTACTACTAGAACTACTAATACTATACTACTACTACTACTACTACTACTGCTACTACTAGGACTAATACTACTACTACTGTTACTACTACTACTACTACTACTGCTACTACTAGGACTAATACTACTACTACTGTTACTACTACTACTGCTACTACTACTACTACTACTGTTACTACTACTACTACTACTACTGCTACTACTAGAACTACTAATACTATACTACTACTACTACTACTACTGTTACTACTAGAACTACTAATACTATACTACTACTACTACTGCTACTACTACTACTGTTACTACTAGAACTACTAATACTATACTACTACTACTACTACTACTACTACTAATACTGCTACTACTAGAACTACTAATACTATACTACTACTACTACTACTACTGCTACTACTGCTACTACTACTACTGTTACTACTAGAACTACTAATACTATACTACTACTACTACTACTACTACTACTGCTACTACTAGAACTACTAATACTATACTACTACTACTACTGCTACTACTACTACTGTTACTACTACTACTACTACTGCTACTACTAGAACTACTAATACTATACTACTACTACTACTACTGCTACTACTACTACTGTTACTACTACTACTACTACTGCTACTACTACTACTAGAACTACTAATACTCTACTACTACTACTACTACTACTACTACTACTACTACTACTACTACTACTACTACTGCTACTACTGCTACTACTAGGACTAATACTACTACTACTGCTACTACTACTACAACCTCTGCTACTACTACTACAACCTCTACTACTACTACTACTACTACTACAACAACCTCTATACTACTACTACTACTACTACTACTACTACAACCTCTACTACTACTACTACTACTACTACTACTACTACTACTACAACCTCTACTACTACTACAAACTCTACTAATACTACTACTACTGTTACTACTACTACTACTACTACTACTACTACTGCTAAAACTGCTACTACTACAACCTCTACTACTACTACTACTACTACTACTACTACTACAACCTCTACTACTACTACTACTACTACTACAACCTCTACTACTACTACTACTACTACTACTACAACAACCTCTATACTACTACTACTACTACTACTACAACAACCTCTACTACTACTGCTACTATTACT
The DNA here is from genome assembly GCF_021184085.1 of Oncorhynchus gorbuscha. NCBI lineage: Eukaryota > Metazoa > Chordata > Actinopteri > Salmoniformes > Salmonidae > Oncorhynchus > Oncorhynchus gorbuscha. The sequence goes on along the minus strand of NW_025745965.1, from coordinate 114,836 downwards.
ACTACTACTACTACTACAACAACCTCTATACTACTACAACAGCCTCTATACTACTACTACAACCTCTACTACTACTACTACAACCTCTACTACTACTACTACAACCTCTACTACTACTGCTACTACCACCAACATTATTACTACTACTACTACTGGTACTACTATCACTGCTACTACTCCTGCTACTGCTACTACCTCTACTACTACTACCTCTACTACTACTACTACTACTACTACTACTACTACCACCAAGCGGTGTCAGAGGAAGGCCCTAAAAATTGTCAAAGACCCCAGCCACCCCAGTCATAGACTGTTCTCTCTACTATCGCATGGCAAGCGGTACCGTAGTGCCAAGTCTCGGACAAAAAGGCTTCTCAACAGTTCTTACCCCCAAGTCATAAGACTCCTGAACAGGTAACCAAATGGGCATTCTGCATTGTGTCCCACCACCCCCACCAACCCCTCTTTTTACGCTGCTGTTTATCATATATGCATAGTCACTTTAACCATACCTACATGTACATACTACGTCAAAACACCTGACTAACCGGTGTCTGTGCTACTGGTATTTTCAAATGTCTTTTTACTGTTGTTTTATTTCTTTACTTACTCACACACACACACACACACACACACACACACACACACACACACACACACACACACACACACACACACACACACACACACACACACACACACACACACACACACACACACACACACACACACACACACACACACACACACACACTTTTTTCACACTATTGGGTTAGAGCCTGTAAGTAAGCATTTCACTGTAAGGTCTACTACACCTGTTGTATTCGGTGCACGTGACAAATAAACGTTGATTTGATACCACTACTACCACTGCGAGGGACTTACGAAGGACATATGACTTGCTTTCCCTTCTTGACTTTCTTAGCTGGTTTTCCTCCACTCTCTGCAGACTGGGCTAGAGATAGTAGGAGGATCACTATCATCAGCTCCATTCTGTTGGAGAGATAAACATTTAGATATACAGTCTCTGCAGACTGGGCTAGAGATAGTAGGAGGATCACTATCATCAGCTCCATTCTGTTGGAGAGATAAACATTTAGATATACAGTCTCTGCAGACTGGGCTAGAGTTAGTAGGAGGATAACTATCATCAGCTCCATTCTGTTGGAGAGATAAACATTTAGATATACAGTGGGGTTCAACATTATTAAACCCTTGATAAATATGAGCAAAAATACTGTATAAAATAAATAAAACAAATACTGAGCTATATTGTATGCAAAAAAATGTTGTACAATTATTTTATACAAATACAATTGTTCAGACAGAGATTTTGTTTAACAAGTAATCCTATTTTTTTTCTCTCAAGAAGTTAGTGGTCAAAATGATTGGCACCCCTTTTTTCAATACCTTTCAATACCCCACCTTAAGATGAAAACGGCACTGAGCCTTTTTCTACAATGTTTTATGATTTGGCGAACACATTGGGAGGGATCTTATACCGTTCCTACATACAGAATCTTTACAGATCCTTTGTCTGTGCTTATGGACTGCCCTCTTCAAATAAAACCACACATTTTGGGTAAAGGGTTCTACATGGAACTCAAAAAGGGTTCTACATGGAACTCAAAAAGGGTTCTACATGGAACTCAAAAAGGGTTCTACATGGAACTCAAAAAGGGTTCTACATGGAACCAAAAAGGGTTCTACATGGAACTCAAAAAGGGTTCTACATGGAACTCAAAAAGGGTTCTTCAAAGGCTTCTCCTATGGGGGCTGCCAAAGAACCCTTTTAGGTCGTAGTTAGCACCATGTTTTTAAGAGTGTATGGAGGAATGGTCTAAGATACTTCTCAATGTGTTATCCATTCTCTTACAACATTTTAGAAAAATACTATGTGTCGTTATCCTCGTAAGGTGAGGTATTGAAAACAGGGGTGCCAATTTTGGCCACTCTTTTTTTTCAGAAAATGTAATATTTGTTAAACAAAAATGTCTTCCTCTGACCAATTGTATTAGTATACACTACTGTTCGAAAGTTTGGGGTCACTTAGAAATGTCTGGCAGCTTCATTAAATACTACCCACAAAACACCAGTCTCAATGTCAACAGTGAAGAGGCGACTCAGGGAGAAAGAGACAGAGATGGAGAGGCAGAGCGAGAGGAGAGATTTTTTGTCCATCATAATCTTTTCTTTTTATTGGCCAGTCTGAGAAATTGATTTTTCTTCGCAACTCTGCCTAGAAGGCCAGTATCCTGGAGTCGCCTCTTTACTTTTGACGTTGAGACGGGTGTTTTGCGGGTACACATATATAAACAGAATAGTCTAAAATCTAATACACATTATATATAAACAGAATAGTCTAACATTATACACATTATATATCAACAGAATAGTCTAACATCTAATACACACACACGCACCAGTCTAACACACATAGTATTCTGGTATTACACACATACTGATTATGTCTACCAACCTTTCTCAGTCATATTGTCCTGACTCATCACAATACAACAGACAGACAGACAGACAGACAGACAGACAGACAGACAGACAGACAGACAGACAGACAGACAGACAGACAGACAGACAGACAGACAGACAGACAGACAGACAGACAGACAGACAGACAGACAGACAGACAGACAGACAGACAGACAGACAGACAGACAGACAGACAGACAGACAGACAGACAGACAGACAGACACCAAGAGAGAGAGAATGACAGATAGAGAGAAAGAGGCAGAGATGGAGAGGCAGAGAGAGAGAAAGAGGGAGAGATGGAGGTACAGAGGAGAGATTGAAAGAGAGAGGGAAAGAGGGAGAGATGGAGAGGCAGAGAGAGAGAAAGAGGGAGAGATGGAGAGGCAGAGAGAGAGAAAGAGGGAGAGATGGAGGTACAGAGGAGAGATTGAAAGAGAGAGGGAAAGAGGGAGAGATGGAGAGGCAGAGAGAGGGAAAGAGGGAGAGATGGAGAGGCAGAGAGAGGGAAAGAGGGAGAGATGGAGGTACAGAGGAGAGATTGAAAGAGAGAGGGAAAGAGGGAGAGATGGAATGTCATAATGAGAGTTACTGCAGAATGAAGAGAGAGCTGTTGATCTTACCTTGACAGTCTGGTTGCTACGCTGGTTGCTGCGATGATTTAACAACAATGTCGGTTACTGCAGCAGCATCATGTCCTTTCCTCCGTCTCCTCTCGTGAGCCGTTCTCAAGTTCAACCCAGCTCCTTCCGCCTGCTCGCACAATGACGATATATCTGTCAGAAGAGAGACGGAGGGAGGGAGGTAGGGACGAGAGAGGGTGGGTAGGAGGGGGGGAGGGAGGGAGGTAGGGAGGGAGGTAGGGAGGAGAGAGGGTGGGTAGGAGGGGGAGGGAGGGAGGGAGAGAGGGAGGGAGGGAGGGGGAGGAGAGAGGGTGGGTAGGAGGGGGAGGGAGGGAGGGAGGTAGGGAGGAGAGAGGGTGGGTAGGAGGGGGAGGGAGGTAGGGACGAGAGAGGGTGGGTAGGAGGGGGAGGGAGGGAGGGAGGGAGGGAGGGAGGGAGGGAGGGAGGGAGGGAGGTAGGGAGGAGAGAGGGTGGGTAGGAGGGGGAGGGAGGGAGGTAGGGAGGGAGGGAGGGAGGTAGGGAGGAGAGAGGGTGGGTAGGAGGGGGAGGGAGGCAGAGAGGGAGGTAGGGACGAGAGAGGGTGGGTAGGAGGGGGAGGGAGGGAGGTAGGGAGGAGAGAGGGTGGGTAGGAGGGGGAGGGAAGGAGGAAGAGAGGGAGGAGAGAGGGTGGGTAAGACGGGGAGGGAGGGAGAGAAGGGAGGGAGAGAGGGAGGTAGGGAGGAGAGAGGGTGGGTAAGATGGGGAGGGAGAGAGAGAGGGAGGTAGGGAGGAGAGAGGGTGGGTAGGAGGGAGGGAGGGAGGGAGCGTACGTGAGTAAGAGAAAGTGAGGGAGTTTGTGAAAACGATGGAGAGAGAGTGTGTGTAAGAGTGAGGGTGTGTGAGAGAGTCAGGGAGAGAGAGTGAGAGAGAGTCAGGGAGAGAGAGTGAGAGAGAGGCAGGGAGAGTGAGTGATAGAGAGGCAGGGAGAGAGAGGGAGAGAGTGTGTGTGTGAGAGAGGCAGGGAGAGAGAGTGAGAGAGAGGCAGGGAGAGAGAGGCAGGGAGAGGGAGTATGTGTGTGAGAGAGGCAAGGGAGAGAGGCTGTATATGTCAAGAGTTGCGTGTTTGTGCATCTGCGCTCTAACATGCGCAGTAGCTCTAGCCCCATGTTAGCAGCACGAGTCCATGCACGAGCACAGTGTCATTGTAATGCTCTTTATGGCCCCCTCTTTGTGGTCTACTGCAGAGCACAGTCTTTATATTCTATAGTAGAACACAGTCTTATATTCTACAGTAGAACACAGTCTTTATATTCTAGAGTAGAACACAGTCTTATATTCTACTGCAGAGCACAGTCTTTATATTCTATAGTAGAACACAGTCTTATATTCTACAGTAGAACACAGTCTTTATATTCTAGAGTAGAACACAGTCTTATATTCTACTGCAGAGCACAGTCTTTATATTCTATAGTAGAACACAGTCTTATATTCTACAGTAGAACACAGTCTTTATATTCTAGAGTAGAACACAGTCTTATATTCTACTGCAGAGCACAGTCTTTATATTCTAGAGTAGAACACAGTCTTATATTCTACTGCAGAGCACAGTCTTTATATTCTACAGTAGAACACAGTCTTTATATTCTAGAGTACAACACTGTCTTTATATTCGAGAGTAGAACACAGTCATTATATTCTACAGTAGAACACAGTCATTATTTTCTACAGTAGAACACAGTCTTAAATTCTACAGCAGAACAGTCTTAAATTCTACAGCAGACCACAGTCTTTATATTCCACAGTAGAACAGTTATTATTTTCTACAGTAGGACACAATCTTTATATTCTACAGTAGAACACAGTCATTATATTCTACAGTAGAACACAGTCTTATATTCTACAGCAGAACAGTCTTAAATTCTACAGCAGAACACAGTCTTTATATTCTACAGCAGAACAGTCATTATTTTCTACAGTAGAATACAGTCTTTATATTCTACAGTAGAACACAGTCTTTATATTCTACAGTAGAACACAGTCATTATTTTCTACAGTAGAACAGTAGAACACAGTCTTTATATTCTACAGTAGAACAGTCATTATATTCTACATTAGAACAGTCTTTATATTCTACAGTAGAACACAGTCTTATATTCTACTGCAGAGCACAGTCTTTATATTCTAGAGTAGAACACAGTCTTATATTCTACTGCAGAGCACAGTCTTTATATTCTAGAGTAGAACACAGTCTTATATTCTACTGCAGAGCACAGTCTTTATATTCTAGAGTAGAACACAGTCTTATATTCTACAGTAGAACACAGTCTTTATATTCTAGAGTAGAACACAGTCTTATATTCTACTGCAGAGCACAGTCTTTATATTGTACAGTAAAACACAGTCTTATATTCTACTGCAGAGCACAGTATTTATATTCTACAGTAGAACACAGTCTTTATATTCTACAGTAGAACACAGTGTTATATTCTACAGTAGAACGCAGTCTTTATATTCTAGAGTACAACACTGCCTTTATATTCGAGAGTAGAACAGTCATTATATACTAGAGTAGAACACAGTCTTATATTCTACAGCAGAACAGTCATTATATTCTACAGTAGAACACAGTCTTATATTCTACAGCAGAACAGTCTTAAATTCTACAGCAGAGCACAGTATTTATATTCTACAGTAGAACACAGTCTTTATATTCTACAGTAGAACACAGTGTTATATTCTACAGTAGAACACAGTCATTATTTTCTACAGTAGAACACAGTCTTTATATTCTACAGTAGAACAGTCATTATATTCTACAGTAGAACACAGTCTTTATATTCTACAGTAGAACACAGTCTTATATTCTACTGCAGAGCACAGTCTTTATATTCTAGAGTAGAACACAGTCTTATATTCTACTGCAGAGCACAGTCTTTATATTCTAGAGTAGAACACAGTCTTATATTCTACTGCAGAGCACAGTCTTTATATTCTAGAGTAGAACACAGTCTTATATTCTACTGCAGAGCACAGTCTTTATATTCTACAGTAGAACACAGTCTTTATATTCTAGAGTACAACACTGTCTTTATATTCGAGAGTAGAACACAGTCATTATATTCTACAGTAGAACACAGTCATTATTTTCTACAGTAGAACACAGTCTTAAATTCTACAGCAGAACAGTCTTAAATTCTACAGCAGACCACAGTCTTTATATTCCACAGTAGAACAGTTATTATTTTCTACAGTAGGACACAATCTTTATATTCTACAGTAGAACACAGTCATTATTGTCTACAGTAGAACACAGTCTTATATTCTACAGCAGAACAGTCTTAAATTCTACAGCAGAACACAGTCTTTATATTCTACAGCAGAACAGTCATTATTTTCTACAGTAGAATACAGTCTTTATATTCTACAGTAGAACACAGTCTTTATATTCTACAGTAGAACACAGTCATTATTTTCTACAGTAGAACACAGTCTTTATATTCTACAGTAGAACAGTCATTATATTCTACATTAGAACAGTCTTTATATTCTACAGTAGAACACAGTCTTATATTCTACTGCAGAGCACAGTCTTTATATTCTAGAGTAGAACACAGTCTTATATTCTACTGCAGAGCACAGTCTTTATATTCTAGAGTAGAACACAGTCTTATATTCTACTGCAGAGCACAGTCTTTATATTCTAGAGTAGAACACAGTCTTATATTCTACAGTAGAACACAGTCTTTATATTCTAGAGTAGAACACAGTCTTATATTCTACTGCAGAGCACAGTCTTTATATTGTACAGTAAAACACAGTCTTATATTCTACTGCAGAGCACAGTATTTATATTCTACAGTAGAACACAGTCTTTATATTCTACAGTAGAACACAGTGTTATATTCTACAGTAGAACGCAGTCTTTATATTCTAGAGTACAACACTGCCTTTATATTCGAGAGTAGAACAGTCATTATATACTAGAGTAGAACACAGTCTTATATTCTACAGCAGAACAGTCATTATATTCTACAGTAGAACACAGTCTTATATTCTACAGCAGAACAGTCTTAAATTCTACAGCAGAGCACAGTATTTATATTCTACAGTAGAACACAGTCTTTATATTCTACAGTAGAACACAGTGTTATATTCTACAGTAGAACACAGTCATTATTTTCTACAGTAGAACACAGTCTTTATATTCTACAGTAGAACAGTCATTATATTCTACAGTAGAACACAGTCTTTATATTCTACAGTAGAACACAGTCTTATATTCTACTGCAGAGCACAGTCTTTATATTCTACAGTAGAACACAGTCTTTATATTCTACAGTCATTGTACAGTCATGGTACTTCCGGCGCCGACAGAGATGGCCGCCTCGCTTCGCGTTCCTAGGAAACTATGCAGTGTTTTGTTTTTTTTACGTGTTATTTCTTACATTGGTACCCCAGGTCATCTTAGGTTTCATTACATACAGTCGAGAAGAACTACTGAATATAAGAGCAGCGTCAACTCACCATCAGTAGGAACAAGAATATGACTTTCGCAAAGCGGATCCTGTGTTCTGCCTTTCACCCAGGACAACGAAATGGATCCCAGCCGGCGACCCAAAAAACGACTTCGTAAAAGGGGTAAACGAAGCGGTCTTCTGGTCAGGCTCTGGAGAAAGGCACATCGTGCGCCACTCCCTAGCATTCTACTCGCCAATGTCCAGTCTCTTGACAACAAGGTTGATGAAATCCGAGCAAGGGTAGCATTCCAGAGGGACATCAGAGACTGTAACATTCTTTGCTTCACGGAAACATGGCTCACTGGAGAGATGCTATCGGATCTGGTGAAGCCAGCTGGTGTCTCCACGCATCGCGCCGACAGAAACAAACATCTTTCTGGTAAGAAGAGGGGCGAGAGGGGTATGCTTCATGGTTAACGAGACGTGGTGTGGCCACAACAACATACAGGAACTCAAGTCCTTCTGTTCACCTGATTTAGAATTCCTCACAATCAAATGTCGACCGCATTATCTACCAAGGGAATTCTCTTCGATTATAATCACAGCCGTATATATTCCCCCCCAAGCAGACACATCGATGACTCTGAACGAACTTTATTTGACTCTTTGCAAACTGGAATCCATATATCCTGAGGCTGCATTCATTGTAGCTGGGGATTTTAACAAGGCTAATCTGAAAACAAGACTCCCTAAATTGTATCAGCATATCAATTGCGCAACCAGGGCTGGTAAAACCTTGGATCATTGTTACTCTAACTTCCGAAATGCATATAAGGCCCTGCCCCGCTCTCCTTTCGGAAAAGCTGACCACGACTCCATTTTGTTTATCCCTGCCTACAGACAGAAACTAATACAAGAAGCTCCCGCGCTGAGGTCTGTTCAACGCTGGTCCGACCAATCTGATTCCACACTCCAAGACTGCTTCCATCACGTGGACTGGGATATGTTTCATATTGCATCAAACAACAACATTGACAAATACGCTGATTCGGTGAGTGAGTTCATTAGAACGTGCGTTGAAGATGTCGTTCCCATAGCAACGATTAAAACATTCCCAAACCAGAAACCGTGGATTGATGGCAGCATTCGCGTGAAACTGAAAGCGCGAACCACTGCTTTTAATCAGGGCAAGGTGACCGGAAACATGACCGAATACAAACAGTGTAGCTATTCCCTCCGCAAGGCAATCAAACAAGCTAAGCCTCAGTATAGAGACAAAGTAGAATCTCAATTCATCGGCTCAGACACAAGAGGTATGTGGCAGGGTCTACAGTCAATCACGGATTACAAAAAGAAAACCAGCCCCGTCACGGACCAGGATGTCTTGCTCCCAGGCAGACTAAATAACTTTTTTTCCCGCTTTGAGGACAATACAGTGCCACTGACACGGCCCGCAACCAAAACATGCGGACTCTCCTTCACTGCAGCCGACGTGAGGAAAATATTTAAACGTGTTAACCCTCGCAAGGCTGCAGGCCCAGACGGCATCCCTAGCCGCGCCCTCAGAGCATGCGCAGACCAGCTGTCTAGTGTGTTTACGGACATATTCAATCAATCCCTATCCCAGTCTGTTGTTCCCACATGCTTCAAGAGGGCCACCATTGTTCCTGGTTCCCAAGAAAGCTAAGGTAACTGAGCTAAACGACCCCGTAGCACTCACTTCCGTCATCATGAAGTGCTTTGAGAGACTAGTCAAGGACCATATCACCTCCACCCTACCTGACACCCTAGACCCACTCCAATTTGCTTACCGCCCAAATAGGTCCACAGACGATGCAATCTCAACCACACTGCACACTGCCCCAACCCACCTGGACAAGAGGAATACCTATGTGAGAATGCTGTTCATCGACTACAGCTCGGCATTTAACACCATAGTGCCCCCAAAGCTCGTCATCAAGCTCGAGACCCTGGGTCTCGACCCCGCCCTGTGCAACTGGGTAATGGACTTCCTGAAGGGCCGCCCCCAGGTGGTGAGGGTAGGCAACAACATCTCCACCCCGCTGATCCTCAACACTGGGGCCCCACAAGGGTGCGTTCTGAGCCAAAAAGATCATCAAGGACAACAACCACCAGAGCCACTGCCTGTTCACCCCGCTATCATCCAGAAGGCGAGGTCAGTACAGGTGCATCAAAGCTGGGACCGAGAGACTGGAAAACAGCTTCTATCTCAAGGCCATCAGACTATTAAACAGCCATCACTAACATTGAGTGGCTGCTGCCAACATTGTGACTCAACTCTAGCCACTTTAATGATGGAAAAATTTATGTAAGGTATGTAAGGGAAGTCGGCAAGTCAGATCCGTAACTTCGGGATAAGGATTGGCTCTAAGGGCTGGGTCGGTCGGGCTGGGGTGCGAAGCGGGGCTGGGCTCGAGCCGCGGCTGGGGGAGCAGTTGCTCCGCCTCCTTTCTCTCGCCACTGCTGGAAGTTCGTTGTGCGGCCCACCTCGTGGGCTCTCGTTTGTGGTCTCGCAAGGGGCTGCTTATGGGGGTTTATTGGGGTGGTGTCCGTCGGCGTCCCGAAGGTAGATCGGTGGGGGTCTGGTTGGTGGTTGGCAGCAGCGACTCTGGACGCGTGCCGGGCCCTTCTCGCGGATCTCCCCAGCTACGGTGCTCGTTGGCTCCGTTTACGCGGGGTCTCCGGCGGGTTGCCTCAGCCGGCGCCTAGCAGCTGACTTAGAACTGGTGCGAACCAGGGGAATCGGACTGTTTAATTAAAACAAAGCATCGCGAAGGCCCGAGGTGGGTGATGACGCGATGTGATTACGAACTCTGTACGAGGTGCAGTCGAAGAGAGGGCGCTACCCAAGTCGAAGTACATCTTAGTGGTGGGATTGTACTAAAGGGAAGGGTCGAATAGCCATCTCTGGCGGGTTAGTGCGGTGAGGTAAGGAAGGAGCCCTCTAGTAGGGCTTCTTCAAACCCTACCCGTGCGACACCTGACAGGGGTGGCTGAATGACGTTGCAAGTTTTGCTGGAAACGAAATGTTGGGCTGAGAGGGATTCGACTCGCCGAGAGTGAATGCTACATAGAGATGGGCGCGCAGCAGTCCACTGTCAGGTCTCAGGTTCGCCTGAGCACGAGACTCTACACGTCATGGTGGGAGCTCTCTCCACGCTCCTCGGAGCACGAAGTGGAGTGGCAGTTGTATTAGCTGGCGTTACCAGGCCTCAGGCTTGCCTGAGTGCGGGGCGGCACATGCAGATGTGTTGTCCCCTCTAGGTTCAGAGACTCGAAGCTGAGACGGCCCATGGGCGCAGCAGGGATGGAAACAGCGGAGTGCAGGGCACTCAGTTCCTACAGGCCAACGCGAGGAGGTAAGGGAGGGGACCTCTAGAAGGACCTCTGCAGCCCCTACAAGCAGGACGCCTGGAAAGGAAATCATGTTGGTACCGGTGGTGATTGGCCATCTCTGGCGGGTCAGTGCGGTGAGGTAAGGAAGGAGCCCTCTAGTAGGGCGTCTTCAAACCCTACCCGTGCGACACCCGACAGAGGTGGCCTTTTTTACTGGAATTTTGGGCGATCATTGCACCCTGGGTTGGCTGATGTGGGAGGGTTGAGTGAGGGCTCGCATGGTCAACATGCCAGGGCCTGCGCTCCCCTCTCGCATGAAGTCTGTTCAGGGTGAAAAATATCGAGGTGCAGCGAGGAAAACAGGGAGCGATGGTACGAAATCCAGCCGGCTGGATAGGGAGGTCCAAGACACGGAGAACGGCTGTCAGAAGGAATACCCAACATGGTTGGGTAGAGTGAGCTAAGTAAAGAGAAGCGGGCCAGAGATAAAAGACCGGGTAGGATTGACCTGGGGAACAGTGAAGGGAGTGGAGAACCCTGGAACAGCAGGGACCAGCGGGAGCCAGGAGTCCACCAGGTGAGTAAGTCCTGAGAGGCTGAATTTCAGGCTCAATGAAGGCTCAAGGCCGCTCAGGAATCTACGGATGACGAGAGTGGTTGCCATGCGAGGTAGGCCTTTGTAAGTCTATTATAGCCAAAGAGAAGTCAGATGGCTCCCCCGGTACGGAAGGAAGCGGTAAGGTAAGGAAGACCTGTTCCCCTAGACAGGCACGAAATCTGGGAGTGATGGTACAGAATCCAGCCCGCTGGATTGGGAGGTCCAAGACACTGGGAGCGGCTGTCTAAGTGTTCTGCAGTGGCAGTCTGACCACAGACAGCTGTGGTGTAACAAAAGTTTTTGCGCCCCCTAAT
>NW_025745965.1:95000-100023 GCF_021184085.1 Oncorhynchus gorbuscha | reverse complement strand
TAAGAATGAGTTTTCCCCACATAGGGCTTTATTACAGACAGAAATACTCCTCCGTTTCATCAGCTGTCCGGGTGGCTGGTCTCAGACAATACCACAGGTGAAGAAGCCGGATCTAGAGGTCCTGGGCTGGCGTAGTTACTCGTAGTCTGTGGTTGAAAGGCCAGTTGGACGTACTGCCAAATTCTCTAAAACAACGCTGAAGGCGGCTTATGGTAGAGAAATTAACATTGAATTCTCAGGCAACAGCTCAGGTGGACATTCCTGCAATCAGTATATCAACTGCACACTCCCTCAAAACTTGAGACATCTGTGGCATTGTGTTGTGACAAAACTGCACATTTTAAACTGGCCTTTTATTGTCCCTGGCACAAGGTGCACCTGTGTAATGATCATGCTGTTTAATCAGCTTCTTGATATGCCACACCTGTCAGGTGGATGAATGATCTTGACAAAGGAGAAATGCTCACTAACAGGGATGTAAACAAATGTGTGCACAAAATTGAAAGGAATAAGCTTTTTATGCCTATAGAACATTTCTGGGGTGTTTTTTTTTTCAGCTCATGAAACATGGGACCAACACTTTACATGTCACGCCCATAGAGAGCTGTGAGAGGTGTGAGAGAGGTGTGACTAGGGTGGGTCATCTAGGTAATTATAGTTCTATGTTGGTTAGGTCGGGGTGTGACTAGGGTGGGTCATCTAGGGGATTATAGTGTTGGTTAGGTCGGGGTGTGACTAGGGTGGGTCATCTAGGGGATTATAGTTCTATGTTGGTTAGGTCGGGGTGTGGCTAGGGTGGGTCATCTAGGTAATTATAGTTCTATGTTGGTTAGGTCGGGGTGTGACTAGGGTGGGTCATCTAGGTAATTATAGTTCTATGTTGGTTAGGTCGGGGTGTGACTAGGGTGGGTCATCTAGGGGATTATAGTTCTATGTTGGTTAGGTCGGGGTGTGACTAGGGTGGGTCATCTAGGGGATTATAGTTCTATGTTGGTTAGGTCGGGGTGTGACTAGGGTGGGTCATCTAGGGATTATAGTTCTATGTTGGTTAGGTCGGGGTGTGACTAGGGTGGGTCATCTAGGGGATTATAGTTCTATGTTGGTTAGGTCGGGGTGTGACTAGGGTGGGTCATCTAGGGGATTATAGTTCTATGTTGGTTAGGTCGGGTGTGACTAGGGTGGGTCATCTAGGGGATTATAGTTCTATGTTGGTTAGGTCGGGGTGTGACTAGGGTGGGCCATCTAGGTGATTATAGTTCTATGTTGGTTAGGTTGGGGTATAGTTCTATGTTGGTTAGGTCGGGGTGTGACTAGGGTGGGTCATCTAGGTAATTATAGTTCTATGTTGGTTAGGTCGGGGTGTGACTAGGGTGGGTCATCTAGGTAATTATAGTTCTATGTTGGTTAGGTCGGGGTGTGACTAGGGTGGGTCATCTAGGTAATTATAGTTCTATGTTGGTTAGGTCGGGGTGTGACTAGGGTGGGTCATCTAGGTAATTATAGTTCTATGTTGACCTGGTATGGTTCCCAATCAGAGGCAGCTGTTTATCGTTGTCTCTGATTGAGGATCATATTTAGGCAGCCATTCCCCCTTTGTACTTTGTGGGATCTTGACTATGGGTAGTTGCCTATTAGAACTATTGTTAGCTTCACGTTTCGTTTTGAGATTTGTTTTTGTTTTGCTGCGAGTTTCACCTAGAAATGTAGAACCCAGATCACGCTGCGCTTTGGTCCATTTATTCTAACGATCGTGGCATTACATGTTGGGTTTACATTTTTGTGATTTAGTAATTGGTATATAGTGGGCAGCACTTTGAAAATGTTGTATTCAAAGTGCTGACAACAAATGGATAAGCCAGGTAGGAATTATTGTGACAGAGTAGGGATCAAAGTGTTGGCTAATGTTTCCCAGGGGACCCTATACGATGTTACATTAGATGTTCTTTCCTACTTCATCTAGCTAGCTATCTAACTTATTCCAGAGTAGGGATCAGTATATAGTAGAACACACTGGTCTGTGTATCAACACCTGTATATAGTAGAACACACTGGTCTGTGTATCAACACCTGTATATAGTAGAACACACTGGTCTGTGTATCAACACACTGGTCTGTGTATCAACACCTGTATATAGTAGAACACACTGGTCTGTGTATCAACACCTGTATATAGTAGAACTCACTGGTCTGTGTATCAACACCTGTATATAGTAGAACACACTGGTCTGTGTATCAACACCTGTATATAGTAGAACACACTGGTCTGTGTATCAACACACTGGTCTGTGTATCAACACCTGTATATAGTAGAACTCACTGGTCTGTGTATCAACACCTGTATATAGTAGAACACACTGGTCTGTGTATCAACACCTGTATATAGTAGAACACACTGGTCTGTGTATCAACACCTGGATATAGTAGAACTCACTGGTCTGTGTATCAACACCTGTATATAGTAGAACACACTGGTCTGTGTATCAACACCTGTATATAGTAGAACACACTGGTCTGTGTATCAACACACTGGTCTGTGTATCAACACCTGTATATAGTAGAACTCACTGGTCTGTGTATCAACACCTGTATATAGTAGAACACACTGGTCTGTGTATCAACACCTGTATATAGTAGAACTCACTGGTCTGTGTATCAACACCTGTATATAGTAGAACACACTGGTCTGTGTATCAACACCTGGATATAGTAGAACTCACTGGTCTGTGTATCAACACCTGTATATAGTAGAACACACTGGTCTGTGTATCAACACCTGTATATAGTAGAACTCACTGGTCTGTGTATCAACACCTGTATATAGTAGAACACACTGGTCTGTGTATCAACACCTGTATATAGTATAACACACTGGTCTGTGTATCAACACACTGGTCTGTGTATCAACACCTGTATATAGTAGAACTCACTGGTCTGTGTATCAACACCTGTATATAGTAGAACACACTGGTCTGTGTATCAACACCTGTATATAGTAGAACTCACTGGTCTGTGTATCAACACCTGGATATAGTAGAACTCACTGGTCTGTGTATCAACACACTGGTCTGTGTATCAACACCTGTATATAGTAGAACACACTGGTCTGTGTATCAACACCTGTATATAGTAGAACACACTGGTCTGTGTATCAACACCTGTATATAGTAGAACACACTGGTCTGTGTATCAACACCTGTATATAGTAGAACACACTGGTCTGTGTATCAACACACTGGTCTGTGTATCAACACCTGTATATAGTAGAACACACTGGTCTCTGTATCAACACCTGTATATAGTAGAACTCACTGGTCTGTGTATCAACACACTGGTCTGTGTATCAACACCTGTATATAGTAGAACTCACTGGTCTGTGTATCAAAACCTGTATATAGTAGAACTCACTGGTCTGTGTATCAACACCTGTATATAGTAGAACTCACTGGTCTGTGTATCAACACACTGGTCTGTGTATCAACACCTGTATATAGTAGAACTCACTGGTCTGTGTATCAAAACCTGTATATAGTAGAACACACTGGTCTGTGTATCAACACCTGTATATAGTAGAACACACTGGTCTGTGTATCAACACCTGTATATAGTAGAACACACTGGTCTGTGTATCAACACCTGTATATAGTAGAACACACTGGTCTGTGTATCAACACCTGTATATAGTAAAATACACTGGTCTGTGTATCAACACACTGGTCTGTGTATCAACACCTGTATATAGTAGAACACACTGGTCTGTGTATCAACACCTGTATATAGTAGAACACACTGGTCTGAGTATCAACACCTGTATATAGTAGAACACACTGGTCTGTGTATCAACACCTGTATATAGTAGAACACACTGGTCTGTGTATCAACACCTGTATATAGTAGAACACACTGGTCTGTGTATCAACACCTGTATATAGTAGAACTCACTGGTCTGTGTATCAAAACCTGTATATAGTAGAACACACTGGTCTGTGTATCAACACCTGTATATAGTAGAACACACTGGTCTCTGTATCAACACCTGTATATAGTAGAACACACTGGTCTCTGTATCAACACCTGTATATAGTAGAACACACTGGTCTGTGTATCAACACCTGTATATAGTAAAATACACTGGTCTGTGTATCAACACCTGTATATAGTAGAACACACTGGTCTGTGTATCAAAACCTGTATATAGTAGAACACACTGGTCTGTGTATCAACACCTGTATAGAGTAGAACACACTGGTCTGTGTATCAAAACCTGTATATAGTAGAACACACTGGTCTGTGTATCAAAACCTGTATATAGTAGAACACACTGGTCTGTGTATCAACACCTGTATATAGTAGAACACACTGGTCTGTGTATCAACACCTGTATATAGTAGAACACACTGGTCTGTGTATCAACACCTGTATATAGTAAAATACCATATACCGTCCTACCCTAAGGTGTAGTTCTAATGTTTTGTCTCTCAACAGAGGTCGAAGATATTGCTGTTTGACAAGAGGTGGCGGGTGTAGAGGTTAGGGTGTAGTTCTAATGTTTTGTCTCTCAACAGAGGTCGAAGATATTGCTGTTTGACAAGATGTGGCGGGTGTAGAGGTTAGGGTGTAGTTCTAATGTGTTGTCTCTCAACAGAGGTCGAAGATAGCACTGTTTGACAAGATGTGGCGGGTGTAGAGGTTAGGGTGTAGTTCTAATGTGTTGTCTCTCAACAGAGGTCGAAGATAGCACTGTTTGACAAGATGTGGCGGGTGTAGAGGTTAGGGTGTAGTTCTAATGTGTTGTCTCTCAACAGAGGTCGAAGATAGCACTGTTTGACAAGATGTGGCAGTACATGAAGTCAGCAGAGCCGTCTCCGTTTGTGAAGAAGACAGCGGAGGGGGTGCTGAGAGTCAGGAAGTCCAAGGGGAAGTACGCGTACCTTCTGGAGTCCACCATGAACGAGTACATCGAGCAGAGGAAACCCTGCGACACCATGAAGGTGGGAGGGAACCTGGACTCTAAAGGATATGGCAT
>NW_025745965.1:87500-90000 GCF_021184085.1 Oncorhynchus gorbuscha | reverse complement strand
CTTGCCAGCTAGCTACAGGGTTGGAGTCAAGGTGGGCTTGCCAGCTAGCTACAGGGTTGGAGTCATGGCTTGCCAGCTAGCTACAGGGTTGGAGTCATGGCTTGCCAGCTAGCTACAGGGTTGGAGTCATGGCTTGCCAGCTAGCTACAGGGTTGGAGTCATGGCTTGCCAGCTAGCTACAGGGTTGGAGTCATGGCTTGCCAGCTAGCTACAGGGTTGGAGTCAAGGTGGGCTTGCCAGCTAGCTACAGGGTTGGAGTCATGGCTTGCCAGCTAGCTACAGGGTTGGAGTCAAGGTGGGCTTGCCAGCTAGCTACAGGGTTGGAGTCATGGCTTGCCAGCTAGCTACAGGGTTGGAGTCATGGCTTGCCAGCTAGCTACAGGGTTGGAGTCATGGCTTGCCAGCTAGCTACAGGGTTGGAGTCATGGCTTGCCAGCTAGCTACAGGGTTGGAGTCATGGCTTGCCAGCTAGCTACAGGGTTGGAGTCAAGGTGGGCTTGCCAGCTAGCTACAGGGTTGGAGTCATGGCTTGCCAGCTAGCTACAGGGTTGGAGTCAAGGTGGGCTTGCCAGCTAGCTACAGGGTTGGAGTCATGGCTTGCCAGCTAGCTACAGGGTTGGAGTCATGGCTTGCCAGCTAGCTACAGGGTTGGAGTCATGGCTTGCCAGCTAGCTACAGGGTTGGAGTCATGGCTTGCCAGCTAGCTACAGGGTTGGAGTCATGGCTTGCCAGCTAGCTACAGGGTTGGAGTCAAGGTGGGCTTGCCAGCTAGCTACAGGGTTGGAGTCATGGCTTGCCAGCTAGCTACAGGGTTGGAGTCAAGGTGGGCTTGCCTGCTAGCTACAGGGTTGGAGTCATGGCTTGCCAGCTAGCTACAGGGTTGGAGTCATGGCTTGCCAGCTAGCTACAGGGTTGGAGTCAAGGTGGGCTTGCCAGCTAGCTACAGGGTTGGAGTCATGGCTTGCCAGCTAGCTACAGGGTTGGAGTCATGGCTTGCCAGCTAGCTACAGGGTTGGAGTCAAGGTGGGCTTGCAAGCTACAGGGTTGGAGTCATGGCTTGCCAGCTAGCTACAGGGTTGGAGTCATGGCTTGCCAGCTAGCTACAGGGTTGGAGTCATGGCTTGCCAGCTAGCTACAGGGTTGGAGTCAAGGTGGGCTTGCCTGCTAGCTACAGGGTTGGAGTCATGGCTTGCCAGCTAGCTACAGGGTTGGAGTCATGGCTTGCCAGCTAGCTACAGGGTTGGAGTCAAGGTGGGCTTGCCAGCTAGCTACAGGGTTGGAGTCATGGTGGGCTTGCCAGCTAGCTACAGGGTTGGAGTCATGGCTTGCCAGCTAGCTACAGGGTTGGAGTCATGGCTTCCCAGCTAGCTACAGGGTTGGAGTCATGGCTTGCCAGCTAGCTACAGGGTTGGAGTCATGGCTTGCCAGCTAGCTACAGGGTTGGAGTCATGGCTTGCCAGCTAGCTACAGGGTTGGAGTCATGGCTTGCCAGCTAGCTACAGGGTTGGAGTCATGGCTTGCCAGCTAGCTACAGGGTTGGAGTCATGGCTTGCCAGCTAGCTACATGGTTGGAGTCATGGCTTGCCAGCTAGCTACATGGTTGGAGTCATGGCTTGCCAGCTAGCTACAGGGTTGGAGTCATGGCTTGCCAGCTAGCTACATGGTTGGAGTCATCTCAGACTTTTTCTTATGAAACAACTCAAAAGTGGTCATAATCGCTAAGGGTTTGTCACCAGGACATTTTTCCCATTCCGTTTTTTATTCTGGAGCCAGGGGGTGAGAGATGATTCCACCATGGGCAGCAACAACTGGATACTAGTTTGTTTTCAGCCACATACTCTATGTTCAACTCAGTAGCCAACAAGCTAACTAGCTAATTGTTGATGCCAAAGGACACAGTTAGCTAGACTCTGGAGCTAATGAGCACACAGGCTACAGTGGCCAACTGCTTAGACATGGTTACACCATGGAAAACTAGTTTGTTTTCTGACAAATATGTTCAACTCATAGGAGGATTTAGGAGGATAGCTAATTACTGCAATGTAGCTAGCAAGATCAGTGGCCAGGCAGTAGCCACTACTAGCTAGATCAGTGGCCAGGCAGTAGCCACTACTAGCTAGATCAGTGGCCAGGCAGTAGCCACTACTAGCTAGATCAGTGGCCAGGCAGTAGCCACTACTAGCTAGATCAGTGGCCAGGCAGTAGCCACTATTAGCTAGATCAGTGGCCAGGCAGTAGCCACTACTAGCTAGATCAGTGGCCAGGCTGTAGCCATTACTAGCTAGATCAGTGGCCAGGCAGTAGCCACTGCTAGCTAGATCAGTGGCCAGGCAGTAGCCACTATTAGCTAGATCAGTGGCCAGGCAGTAGCCACTACTAGCTAGATCAGTGGCCAGGCAGTAGCCACTGCTAGCTAGCTAATCTTGGAAGACCTATTCTGTGATACATTTGTGATAACTTGCTCATATCAAGCAACAGACAGGCAGTAGCCACTACTAGC
>NW_025745965.1:65000-85000 GCF_021184085.1 Oncorhynchus gorbuscha | reverse complement strand
GTCACACACCATACTGTCACCACACACCATACTGTCACACAGCATACTGTCACCACACACCATACTGTCACCACACACCATACTGTCACACACCAAACTGTCACCACACACCATACTATCACCACACACCATACTGTCACACACCAAACTGTCACCACACACCATACTGTCACCACACAGTCACCACACACCATACTGTCACACACATACTGTCACACACACCATACTGTCACCACACACCATACTGTCACTGTCACCACACACCATACTGTCACCACACACCATACTGTCACACACCATACTGCCACACACCATACTGTCACACACACCATACTGTCACCACACACCATACTGTCACCACACACCATACTGTCACCACACACCATACTGTCACACACCATACTGTCACCACACACCATACTGTCACCACACACCATACTGTCACCACACACCATACTGTCACCACACACCATACTGTCACCACACACCATACTGTCACCACACACCGTACTGCCATACACCATACTGTCACCACACACCATACTGTCACCACACACCATACTGTCACACACCATACTGTCACACATCATACTGTCACACACCATACTGTCACACACCATACTGTCACCACACACCATACTGTCACCACACACCATACTGTCACACACCATACTGTCACACACCGTACTGTCATACACCATACTGTCACCACACACCATACTGTCACACACCATACTGTCACCCACCATACTGTCACCACACACCATACTGTCACCACACACCATACTGTCACCACACACCGTACTGTCACCACACCATACTGTCTACTACATTTACTACATACTACATTTACTATATACTACATTTACTACATACTACATTTACTACATACTACATTTACTATATACTACATTTACTACATACTACATTTACTACATACTACATTTACTACATTTACTACATACTACATTTACTACATTTACTACATACTACATTTACTACATTTACTACATACTACATTTACTACACACTACATTTACTACATTTACTATATACTACATTTACTACATACTACATTTACTACATTTACTACACACTACATTTACTACATTTACTACATACTACATTTACTACATACTGCATTTACTACATTTACTACATTTACCACATTTACTACATTTACTACATACTACATTTACTACATTTACTACATTTACTACATTTACTACATACTACATTTACTACATTTACTACATTTACTACACACTACATTTACTACATACTACATTTACTACATTTACTACATTTACTACACACTACATTTACTACATACTACATTTACTACATTTACTACATTTACTACATACTACATTTACTACATACATTTACTACATTTACTACACACTACATTTACTACATTTACTACATACTACATTTACTACATACTACATTTACTACATTTACTACATTTACTACACACTACATTTACTACATTTACTACATACTACATTTACTACATACTACATTTACTACATTTACTACATTTACTACATACTACATTTACTACATTTACTACATTTACCACATTTACTACATTTACTACATTTACTACATTTACTACATACTACATTTACTACATTTACTACATTTACTACATACTACATTTACTACATACTACATTTACTACATTTACTACATTTACTACACACTACATTTACTACATTTACTACATTTACCACATTTACTACATACTACATTTACTACATACTACATTTACTACATACTACATTTACTACATTTACTACACTACATTTACTACATTTACTACATTTACTACATTTACTACATTTACTACATTTACTACATACTACATTTACTACATACTACATTTACTACATTTACATTTACTAAACACACATTTACTACATTTACTACATTTACTACATTTACTACACACATTTACTACATTTACTACATTTACTACATTTACTACATACTACATTTACTACATTTACTACATACTACATTTACTACATTTACTACATACTACATTTACTACATACTACATTTACTACATTTACTACATACTACATTTACTACATACTACATTTACTACATTTACTACATTTACTACATTTACTACATACTACATTTACTACATTTACTACATTTACTACATACTACATTTACTACATTTACTACACACTACATTTACTACATTTACTACATTTACCACATTTACTACATACTACATTTACTACATTTACTTCACACTACATTTACTACATACTACATTTACTACATTTACTACATACTGCATTTACTACATTTACTACATTTACCACATTTACTACATTTACTACATACTACATTTACTACACACTACATTTACTACATTTACCACATTTACTACATTTACTATATACTACATTTACTACATACTACATTTACTACATACTACATTTACTATATACTACATTTACTACATTTACTACATTTACTACATACTACATTTACTACATTTACTACATACTACATTTACTACATTTACTACATTTACTACATTTACCACATTTACTACATACTACATTTACTACATACTACATTTACTACATTTACTACATACTACATTTACTACATACTACATTTACTACATTTACTACACACTACATTTACTACATTTACTACATACTACATTTACTACATACTGCATTTACTACATTTACTACATTTACCACATTTACTACATTTACTACATTTACTTTACTACATACTACATTTACTACATTTACTACATACTACATTTACTACATTTACTACATTTACTACATACTACATTTACTACATTTACTACATTTACTACATTTACTACATTTACTACACACTACATTTACTACATTACATTTACTACATTTACTACATTTACTACATTTACTACATTTACTACATACTACATTTACTACACACTTTTACTACATTTACTATATACTACATTTACTACATACTACATTTACTGCATTTACACATTTACTACACACTACATTTACTACATTTACTACATTTACTACATTTACTACATACTACATTTACTACATTTACTACATACTTTTACTACATTTACTACATTTACCACATTTACTACATACTACATTTACTACATACTACATTTACTACATTTACTACATTTACCACATTTACTACATACTACATTTACTACATACTACATTTACTACATTTACTACATTTACTACACACTACATTTACTACA
This sequence comes from Oncorhynchus gorbuscha, assembly GCF_021184085.1. Lineage (NCBI taxonomy): Eukaryota > Metazoa > Chordata > Actinopteri > Salmoniformes > Salmonidae > Oncorhynchus > Oncorhynchus gorbuscha. Next base: position 81,732 of record NW_025745965.1, on the reverse strand, counting down.
TTTACTACATTTACCACATTTACTACATACTACATTTACTACATACTACATTTACTACATACTACATTTACTACATTTACTACACACTACATTTACTACATTTACTACATTTACCACATTTACTACATACTACATTTACTACATACTACATTTACTACATACTACATTTACTACATTTACTACATTTACTAAACACTACATTTACTACATTTACTACATTTACTACATTTACTACACACTACATTTACTACATTTACTACATTTACCACATTTACTACATACTACATTTACTACATTTACTACATACTACATTTACTACATTTACTACATACTACATTTACTACATACTGCATTTACTACATTTACTACATACTACATTTACTACATACTACATTTACTACATTTACTACATACTACATTTACTACATACTACATTTACTACATTTACTACATTTACTACATACTACATTTAATACATTTACTACACACTACATTTACTACATTTACTACATTTACCACATTTACTACATACTACATTTACTACATTTACTTCACACTACATTTACTACATACTACATTTACTACATTTACTACATACTGCATTTACTACATTTACTACATTTACCACATTTACTACATTTACTACATACTACATTTACTACACACTACATTTACTACATTTACTACATTTACTACATACTACATTTACTACATTTACTACATTTACTACATTTACTACATTTACTACACACTACATTTACTACATACTACATTTACTACATTTACTACATTTACTACATACTACATTTACTACATTTACTACATACTACATTTACTACACACTACATTTACTACATTTACTATATACTACATTTACTACATACTACATTTACTACATTTACTACATACTACATTTACTACATTTACTACATTTACTACACACTACATTTACTACATTTACTACATACTTACTACATTTACTACATTTACTACATTTACTACATACTACATTTACTACATTTACTACATACTAAATTTACTACATACTGCATTTACTACATTTACTACATTTACCACATTTACTACATACTACATTTACTACATTTACCACATTTACTACATACTACATTTACTGCATTTACTACATTTACTACACACTACATTTACTACATTTACTACATTTACTACATTTACCACATTTACTACATACTACATTTACTACATTTACTACATACTACATTTACTACATTTACTACATACTACATTTACTACATACTGCATTTACTACATTTACTACATACTACATTTACTACATACTACATTTACTACATTTACTACATACTACATTTACTACATACTTATTTACTACATTTACTACATTTACTACATACTACATTTACTACATTTACTACACACTACATTTACTACATTTACTACATTTACCACATTTACTACATACTACATTTACTACATTTACTTCACACTACATTTACTACATACTACATTTACTACATTTACTACATACTACATTTACTACATTTACTACATACTACATTTACTACATACTACATTTACTACACACTACATTTACTAAATTTACTATATACTACATTTACTACATACTACATTTACTACATTTACTACATACTACATTTACTACACACTACATTTACTACATTTACTACATACTACATTTACTACATTTACTACATTTACTACACACTACATTTACTACATTTACTACATACTACATTTACTACATACTACATTTACTACATTTACTACATTTACTACATACTACATTTACTACATTTACTACATACTACATTTACTACATACTGCATTTACTACATTTACTACATTTACCACATTTACTACATACTACATTTACTGCATTTACTACATTTACTACACACTACATTTACTACATTTACTACATTTACCACATTTACTACATACTACATTTACTACATTTACTACATACTACATTTACTACATACTACATTTTTACTACATTTACATTTACTACATTTACTACATACTACATTTACTACATTTACTACATTTACTACATTTACTACATACTTTTACTACATTTACTACATTTTACTACATACTACATTTACTACATTTACTACATTTACTACATACTACATTTACTACATTTACTACATACTACATTTACTACATTTACTACACACTACATTTACTACATTTACTACATACTACATTTACTACATACTACATTTACTACATTTACTACATTTACTACATACTACATTTACTACATTTACTACATACTACATTTACTACATACTGCATTTACTACATTTACTACATTTACCACATTTACTACATACTACATTTACTGCATTTACTACATACTACATTTACTACATTTACTACATACTACATTTACTACATACTGCATTTACTACATTTACTACATACTACATTTACTACATACTACATTTACTACATACTACATTTACTACATTTACTACATTTACTACATACTACATTTACTACATTTACTACATTTACTACATTTACTACATACTACATTTACTACATTTACTACATACTACATTTACTACATTTACTACATACTACATTTACTACATACTACATTTACTACATTTACTACATACTACATTTACTACATACTACATTTACTACATTTACTACATACTACATTTACTACATACTACATTTACTACATTTACTACATTTACTACATACTACATTTACTACACACTACATTTACTACATTTACTACATTTACCACATTTACTACATACTACATTTACTACATTTACTTCACACTTTTACTACATACTACATTTACTACATTTACTACATACTACATTTACTACATTTACTACATACTACATTTACTACATACTACATTTACTACACACTACATTTACTAAATTTACTACATACTACATTTACTACATACTACATTTACTACATTTACTACATTTACTACATTTACTACATTTACTACACACTACATTTACTACATTTACTACATACTACATTTACTACATACTACATTTACTACATTTACTACATACTACATTTACTACATACTACATTTACTACACACTACATTTACTACATTTACTATATACACATTTACTACATTTACTACATTTACTACATTTACTACATACTACATTTACTACATTTACTACACACTACATTTACTACATTTACTACATACTACATTTACTACATTTACTACACACTACATTTACTACATTTACTACATTTACAACATTTACTACATACTACATTTACTACATTTACTACACACTACATTTACTACATTTACTACATTTACCACATTTACTACATACTACATTTACTACATTTACCACATTTACTACATACTACATTTACTACATTTACTACATTTACTACACACTACATTTACTACATTTACCACATTTACTACATTTACTACATTTACTATATACTACATTTACTACATACTACATTTACTACATTTACTACATACTACATTTACTACATTTACTACATACTACATTTACTACATTTACTACATTTACTACATACTACATTTACTACATTTACTACATTTACCACATTTACTACATACTACATTTACTACATTTACTACATTTACTACATTTACTACATTTACTACATTTACTACATTTACTACATACTACATTTACTACATACTACATTTACTACATTTACTACATACTACATTTACTACATACTGCATTTACTACATTTACTACATTTATTTACTACATACTACATTTACTACATTTACTACATACTACATTTACTACATTTACTACATTTACTACATTTTTACTACATTTACTACACACTACATTTACTACATTTACTACATTTACCACATTTACTACATACTACATTTACTACATTTACTTCACTACATTTACTACATACTACATTTACTACATTTACTACATACTACATTTACTACATTTACTACATACTATTTACTACATACTACATTTACTACACACTACATTTACTAAATTTACTATATACTACATTTACTACATACTACATTTACTACATTTACTACATACTACATTTACTACATTTACTACATTTACTACATTTACTACATTTACTACATACTACATTTACTACATTTACTACATACTACATTTACTACATACTACATTTACTACATACTACATTTACTACACACTACATTTACTAAATTTACTATATACTACATTTACTACATACTACATTTACTACATTTACTACATACTACATTTACTACATTTACTACACACTACATTTACTACATTTACTACATACTACATTTACTACATTTACTACACACTACATTTACTACATTTACTACATTTACAACATTTACTACATACTACATTTACTACATTTACTACACACTACATTTACTACATTTACTACATTTACTACATTTACTACATTTACTACATACTACATTTACTACATTTACCACATTTACTACATACTACATTTACTACATTTACTACATTTACTACACACTACATTTACTACATTTACCACATTTACTACATTTACTACATTTACTATATACTACATTTACTACATACTACATTTACTACATTTACTACATATTACATTTACTACATTTACTACATTTACTACATTTACTACATACTACATTTACTACATTTACTACATTTACTACATTTACTACATTTACTACATACTACATTTACTACATTTACTACATTTACTACACACTACATTTACTACATTTACTACATACTACATTTACTACATGTACTACATTTACTACATACTACATTTACTACATTTACTACATACTACATTTACTACATACTGCATTTACTACATTTACTACATACTACATTTACTACATACTACATTTACTACATTTACTACATACTACATTTACTACATACTACATTTACTACATACTACATTTACCACATTTACTACATACTACATTTACTACATTTACTACATACTATACTACATTACACACACTACATTTACTACATTTACTACATACTACATTTACTACATTTACTACATTTACTACATACTACATTTACTACATTTACTACATACTACATTTACTACATACTACATTTACTACATGTACTTCACTACATTTACTACATACTACATTTACTACATTTACTACTACATTTTACTACATTTACTACATTTTTACTACATTTACTACATACTACATTTACTACATTTACTACATACTACATTTACTACATACTACATTTACTACACACTACATTTACTAAATTTACTATATACTACATTTACTACATACTACATTTACTACATTTACTACATACTACATTTACTACATTTACTACACACTACATTTACTACATTTACTACATTTTTACTACATTTACTACACACTACATTTACTACATTTACTACATTTACTACATACTACATTTACTACATTTACTACACACTACATTTACTACATTTACTACATTTACTACATTTACCACATTTACTACATACTACATTTACTACATTTACCACATTTACTACATACTACATTTACTACATTTACTACATTTACTACACACTACATTTACTACATTTACTACATTTACTACATTTACTACTTTACTATATACTACATTTACTACATACATTTACTACATTTACTACATACTACATTTACTACATTTACTACATACTACATTTACTACATTTACTACATTTACTACATACTACATTTACTACATTTACTACATTTACTACATTTACTACATACTACATTTACTACATTTACTACATTTACTACACACTACATTTACTACATTTACTACATACTACATTTACTACATGTACTACATTTACTACATACTACATTTACTACATTTACTACATACTACATTTACTACATACTGCATTTACTACATTTACTACATACTACATTTACTACATACTACATTTACTACATTTACTACATACTACATTTACTACATACTACATTTACTACATTTACTACATTTACCACATTTACTACATACTACATTTACTACATTTACTACATACTACATACTACATTTACTACATTTACTACATTTACTACATACTACATTTACTACATTTACTACATTTACTACATACTACATTTACTACATTTACTACATACTACATTTACTACATACTACATTTACTACATGTACTACATACTACATTTACTACATACTACATTTACTACATTTACTACATACTACATTTACTACATTTACTACATACTACATTTACTACATACTACATTTACTACACACTACATTTACTACACACTACATTTACTACATACTACATTTACTACATACTACATTTACTACATTTACTACATACTAAATTTACTACATTTACTACATACTACATTTACTACACACTACATTTACTACATTTTACTACATACTACATTTACTACATTTACTACATACTACATTTACTACATACTACATTTACTACACACTACATTTACTACACACTACATTTACTACATACTACATTTACTACATACTACATTTACTACATTTACTACATTTACTACATACTACATTTACTACATTTACTACATACTACATTTACTACATACTGCATTTACTACATTTACTACATTTACCACATTTACTACATACTACATTTACTGCATTTACTACATTTACTACACACTACATTTACTACATTTACTACATTTACCACATTTACTACATACTACATTTACTACATTTACTACATACTACATTTACTACATACTACATTTACTACATACTTTTACTACATTTACTACATACTTTACTACATACTACATTTACTACATTTACTACATACTACATTTACTACATTTACACACTACATTTACTACATACTACTACATTTACTACATTTACTACATACTACATTTACTACATTTACTACATACTACATTTACTACATTTACTACACACTACATTTACTACATTTACTACATACTACATTTACTACATACTACATTTACTACATTTACTACATTTACTACATACTACATTTACTACATTTACTACATACTACATTTACTACATACTGCATTTACTACATTTACTACATTTACCACATTTACTACATACTACATTTACTACATACTACATTTACTACATTTACTACATTTACTACACACTACATTTACTACATTTACTACATTTACTACATTTACTACATACTACATTTACTACATTTACTACATACTACATTTACTACATTTACTACATACTACATTTACTACATACTGCATTTACTACATTTACTACATACTACATTTACTACATACTACATTTACTACATTTACTACATACTACATTTACTACATACTACATTTACTACATTTACTGCATTTACTACATACTACATTTACTACATTTACTACATACTACATTTACTACATACTGCATTTACTACATTTACTACATACTACATTTACTACATACTACATTTACTACATACTACATTTACTACATTTACTACATTTACTACACACTACATTTACTACATTTACTACATTTACCACATTTACTACATACTACATTTACTACATTTACTACATACTACATTTACTACATTTACTACATACTACATTTACTACATACTGCATTTACTACATTTACTACATACTACATTTACTACATACTACATTTACTACATTTACTACATACTACATTTACTACATTTACTACATTTACTACATTTACTACATTTACTACATACTACATTTACTACATTTACTACACACTACATTTACTACATTTACTACATTTACCACATTTACTACATACTACATTTACTACATTTACTTCACACTACATTTACTACATACTACATTTACTACATTTACTACATACTACATTTACTACATTTACTACATACTACATTTACTACATACTACATTTACTACACACTACATTTACTAAATTTACTATATACTACATTTACTACATACTACATTTACTACATTTACTACACACTACATTTACTACATTTACTACACACTACATTTACTACATTTACTACATACTACATTTACTACATACTACATTTACTACATTTACTACATACTACATTTACTACATACTACATTTACTACACACTACATTTACTAAATTTACTATATACTACATTTACTACATACTACATTTACTACATTTACTACATACTACATTTACTACATTTACTACACACTACATTTACTACATTTACTACATACTACATTTACTACATTTACTACACACTACATTTACTACATTTACTACATTTACAACATTTACTACATACTACATTTACTACATTTACTACACACTACATTTACTACATTTACTACATTTACTACATTTACTACATTTACTACATACTACATTTACTACATTTACTACATTTACTACATACTACATTTACTACATTTACTACATTTACTACACACTATTACTACATTTACTACATTTACTACATTTACTACATTTACTATTTACATTTACTACATACTACATTTACTACATTTACTACATACTACATTTACTACATTTACTACATACTACATTTACTACATTTACTACATTTACTACATACTACATTTACTACATTTACTACATTTACCACATTTACTACATACTACATTTACTACATTTACTACACACTACATTTACTACATTTACTACATTTACTACATTTACCACATTTACTACATACTACATTTACTACATACTACATTTACTACATTTACTACATACTACATTTACTACATACTGCATTTACTACATTTACTACATACTACATTTACTACATACTACATTTACTACATTTACTACATACTACATTTACTACATTTACTACATTTACTACATACTACATTTACTACATTTACTACACACTACATTTACTACATTTACTACATTTACATTTACTACATACTACATTTACTACATTTACTACACATTTACTACATACTACATTTACTACATTTACTACATTTACTACATTTACTACATTTACTACATACTACATTTACTACATACTACATTTACTACATACTACATTTACTAAATTTACTATATACTACATTTACTACATACTACATTTACTACATTTACTACATACTACATTTACTACATTTACTACACACTACATTTACTACATTTACTACATACTACATTTACTACATTTACTACACACTACATTTACTACATTTACTACATTTACTACATTTACTACATTTACTACATTTACTACATTTACTACATTACATTTACTACATTTACTACATTTACTACATTTACTACATTTACTACATACTACATTTACTACATTTACCACATTTACTACATACTACATTTACTACATTTACTACATTTACTACACACTACATTTACTACATTTACCACATTTACTACATTTACTACATTTACTATATACTACATTTACTACATACTACATTTACTACATTTACTACATATTACATTTACTACATTTACTACATTTACTACATTTACTACATACTACATTTACTACATTTACTACATTTACTACATTTACGACATTTACTACATACTACATTTACTACATTTACTACATTTACTACACACTACATTTACTACATTTACTACATACTACATTTACTACATGTACTACATTTACTACATACTACATTTACTACATTTACTACATACTACATTTACTACATACTGCATTTACTACATTTACTACATACTACATTTACTACATACTACATTTACTACATTTACTACATACTACATTTACTACATACTACATTTACTACATACTACATTTACCACATTTACTACATACTACATTTACTACATTTACTACATACTACATTTACAACACACTACATTTACTACATTTACTACATACTACATTTACTACATTTACTACATTTACTACATACTACATTTACTACATTTACTACATACTACATTTACTACATACTACATTTACTACATGTACTTCATACTACATTTACTACATACTACATTTACTACATTTACTACACACTACATTTACTACATTTACTACATACTACATTTACTACATTTACTACATACTACATTTACTACATTTACTACATACTACATTTACTACATACTACATTTACTACACACTACATTTACTAAATTTACTATATACTACATTTACTACATACTACATTTACTACATTTACTACATACTACATTTACTACATTTACTACACACTACATTTACTACATTTACTACATACTACATTTACTACATTTACTACACACTACATTTACATTTACTACATTTACAACATTTACTACATACTACATTTACTACATTTACTACACACTACATTTACTACATTTACTACATTTACTACATTTACCACATTTACTACATACTACATTTACTACATTTACCACATTTACTACATACTACATTTACTACATTTACTACATTTACTACACACTACATTTACTACATTTACCACATTTACTACATTTACTACATTTACTATATACTACATTTACTACATACTACATTTACTACATTTACTACATACTACATTTACTACATTTACTACATACTACATTTACTACATTTACTACATTTACTACATACTACATTTACTACATTTACTACATTTACCACATTTACTACATACTACATTTACTACATTTACTACATTTACTACATTTTACTACATTTACTACATACTACATTTACTACATGTACTACATTTACTACATACTACATTTACTACATTTACTACATTTACTACATTTACTACATACTGCATTTACTACATTTACTACATACTACATTTACTACATACTACATTTACTACATTTACTACATACTACATTTACCACATTTACTACATTTACCACATTTACTACATACTACATTTACTACATTTACTACATACTACATTTACAACACACTACATTTACTACATTTACTACATACTACATTTACTACATTTACTACATTTACTACATACTTTTACTACATTTACTACATTTTTACTACATACTACATTTACTATATGTACTACATACTACATTTACTACATACTACATTTACTACATTTACTACATACTACATTTACTACATTTACTACATACTACATTTACTACATACTACATTTACTACACACTACATTTACTACACACTACATTTACTACATACTACATTTACTACATACTACATTTACTACATTTACTACATACTAAATTTACTACATTTACTACATACTACATTTACTACACACTACATTTACTACATACTACATTTACTACATACTACATTTACTACATTTACTACATACTACATTTACTACATACTACATTTACTACACACTACATTTACTACACACTACATTTACTACATACTACATTTACTACATACTACATTTACTACATTTACTACATACTACATTTACTACATACTACACACTACATTTACTACATTTACTACACACTACATTTACTACACACTACATTTACTACATACTACATTTACTACATTTACTACATACTACATTTACTACATACTACATTTACTACATTTACTACACACTACATTTACTACACACTACATTTACTACATACTACATTTACTACATACTACATTTACTACATACTACATTTACTATATACTACATTTACTACATTTACTACATACTACATTTACTACATACTACATTTACTACATGTACTACATACTAGATTTACTACATACTACATTTACTACATTTACACCATACTACATTTACTACATACTACATTTACTACATTTACTACATACTACATTTACTACATACTACATTTACTACATACTACATTTACCACATTTACTACATACTACATTTACTACATTTACTACATACTACATTTACAACACACTACATTTACTACATTTACTACATACTACATTTACTACATTTACTACATTTACTACATACTACATTTACTACATTTACTACATACTACATTTACTACATACTACATTTACTACATGTACTACATACTACATTTACTACATACTACATTTACTACATTTACTACATACTACATTTACTACATTTACTACATACTACATTTACTACATACTACATTTACTACACACTACATTTACTACACACTACATTTACTACATACTACATTTACTACATACTACATTTACTACATTTACTACATTCTAAACTTACTACATTTACTACATACTACATTTACTACACACTACATTTACTACATACTACATTTACTACATACTACATTTACTACATTTACTACATACTACATTTACTACATACTACATTTACTACACACTACATTTACTACACACTACATTTACTACATTACATTTACTACATACTACATTTACTACATTTACTACATACTACATTTACTACATTTACTACACACTACATTTACTACATTTACTACACACTACATTTACTACACACTACATTTACTACATACTACATTTACTACATTTACTACATACTACATTTACTACATTTACTACACACTACATGTACTACACACTACATTTACTACATACTACATTTACTACATACTACATTTACTATATACTACATTTACTATATACTACATTTACTACATACTACATTTACTACATTTACTACATACTACATTTACTACATACTACATTTACTACATGTACTACATACTACATTTACTACATACTACATTTACTACATTTACACCATACTACATTTACTACATTTACTATATACTACATTTACTACATACTGCATTTCTAGATTTCAACATACTGCATTTCTACATACTGCATTTCTACATTTTACATATCTATACATTTATATTTCTACAGCAAGTGGAGCTGACCCTGACCATTGCATTTTTTATTTTGTGTGTGTGTGTGTGTGTGTGTGTGTGTGTGTGTGTGTGTGTGTGTGTGTGTGTGTGTGTGTGTGTGTGTGTGTGTGTGTGTGTGTGTGTGTGTGTGTGTGTGTGTGTGTGTGTGTGTGTGTGTAGATGACATTTACAGATGCCATGCGGAGTAAGGCCAGGCTGTCCATCACGGGATCCTCTGGGGAGAACGGGCGTGTTCTGACCCCTGACTTCTCTCACCCTCCTGACTTTCCCCGCGTCCCCTACCTCCGACCAGGACTACCCATGAGCCTCAGCATGACTGACCTCTCCTGACCACTCCCTCACAGTGCCTTACAGCCAATCAGATCACAGAGAGCTGCCGGCCAACTCCACATCAACCCATCACGTTTTTCAGAGGACTGGACTTCCTTCCCGCCCTCTTCTCTGATTGGGCAGACAGCTCTGGGCTGGTGATGTCATCACTCTTCCCCTCTAATCTCTCCCGGGAAGTGAAAACAACCAACCACGGCACACCTATCCATTTCCATAGTGACCAGCTCTGATTCAAGCACACGAGACTTCAGCTGCATCAGACGCGATTTTATAAAGCAAGTTGTTCAACTTCACAGGGGAAATAATTATATTTTTTAAGTATTTTCAAAAGCTTCCATTTAGTAGAGTGAGTCAATATGATCGCCTGTATACTCCGACTTCACTACCGCTCTGTACATAGGACTAGTTATAACAATAATAATAACTATAATGTTATATTAATTATATGAATAATAACTATAATAATGATAATAATAATGCTTGCTCTGAACCCTAACCCCTGTTTTTACTAGAGACCTAGTTTGACCTCTGAACCCTAACCCCTGTTTTCACTAGAGACCTAGTTTGACCTCTGAACCCTAACCCCTGTTTTCACTAGAGACCTAGTTTGACCTCTGAACCCTAACCCCTGTTTTCACTAGAGACCTAGTTTGACCTCTGAACCCTAACCCCTGTTTTCACTAGAGACCTAGTTTCACCTCTGAATCCTAACCCCTGTTTTCACTAGAGACCTAGTTTGACCTCTGAACCCTAACCCCTGTTTTCACTAGAGACATAGTTTGACCTCTGAACCCTAACCCCTGTTTTCACTAGAGACCTAGTTTGACCTCTGAACCCTAACCCCTGTTTTCACTAGAGACCTAGTTTGACCTCTGAACCCTAACCCTTGTTTTCACTAGAGACCTAGTTTGACCTCTGAACCCTAACCCTTGTTTTCACTAGAGACCTAGTTTGACCTCTGAATCCTAACCCCTGTTTTCACTAGAGACCTAGTTTGACCTCTGAACCCTAACCCCTGTTTTCACTAGAGAAATAGTTTGACCTCTGAACCCTAACCCCTGTTTTCACTAGAGACCTAGTTTGACCTCTGAACCCTAACCCTTGTTTTCACTAGAGACCTAGTTTGACCTTTGAAACCTAACCCCTGTTTTCACTAAAAACCTAGTTTGACCCTAAAACAACAGATGGCACTGAGGCCAGAAACTAAAAATAGACATATATGGCCCATGAACAACAGACTTTGGTCTTTATATGGACAAAAGACAGTGCCATAATATAGTACCAATGCCAAGTACAGGAGAGTGCCAAAAGAGGAACTTGAACCAATCAGCTGGTTCAGCCAAAAGAGGAACTTGAACCAATAAGCTGGTTCAGCCAAAAGGGGGACTTGAACCAATAAGCTGGTTCAGCCAAAAGGGGGACTTGAACCAATAAGCTGGTTCAGCCAAAAGGGGGACTTGAACCAATAACATGTTCAGCCAAAAGGGGGACATGAACCAATAACATGTTCAGCCAAAAGGGGGACTTGAACCAATAAGCTGGTTCAGCCAAACGGGGGACTTGAACCAATAAGCTGGTTCAGCCAAAAGGACTTGAACCAATAAGCTGGTTCAGCCAAAAGGACAAGAACCAATGAGCTGGTTCAGCCAAAAGGACGAGAACCAATAAGCTGGTTCAGCCAAAAGGACTTGAACCAATAAGCTGGTTCAGCCAAAAGGACAAGAACCAGTGAGCTGGTTCAGCCAAAAGGACGAGAATCAATAAGTGGGTTCAGCCAAAAGGACTTGAACCAATAAGCTGGTTCAGCCAAAAGGACGAGAAACAATAAGCTGGTTCAGCCAAAAGAGGGAGTTGAACTAATAACCAGCTAATGCACAGTGACTCCCTCTAAATTCCTGATTACTTTACTACTGAACTCTGATGAAGATGATGGTGGTGGTAATGATGATGGTGATGATGATAATGGTAATGGTGATGATAATGGTAATGATGGTGGTAATGATGCTGATAATGGTAATGATTTTTGATGATAATGGTAATGATGATGATGATAATGGTAATGACGGTGATGGTAATGATGGTGGTGATGACGATGATGGTGATGATGATAATGTGTTTACTGTGCTCTACAAGCAGGACTAGTAGGGACATGCATGATGGTGATGATGATGGTAATGATGATGATGATGATGGGACATGCATGATGGTGATGATAATGGTAATGATGCTGATAATGGTAATGATGATGATGATAATGGTAATGATGGTGATGATGATGGTGATGATGATGATGTGTTTACTGTGCTCTACAAGCAGGACTAGTAGGGACATGCATGATGGTGATGGTAATGATGATGATGATGATGGGACATGCATGATGGTGATGATGATGGTAATGATGATGATGATGATGATGATGATGATGATGGGACATGCATGATGGTGATGATGATGATGATGGGACATGCATGATGGTGATGATGATGGTAATGATGATGGTAATGATGATGATGATGATGATGGGACATGCATGATGGTGATGATGATGGTAATGATGATGATGATGATGATGATGATGAGGACATGCATGATGGTGATGATGATGCTAATGATGATGATGATGGTAATGATGATGATGATGATGATGATGATGATGATGATGATGATGATGATGGGACATGCATGATGGTGATGATGATGGGACATGCATGATGGTGATGATGATGGTAATGATGATGATGATGGTGATGATGATGGTAATGGTAATGATGATGATGATGATGATGATGATTGATGATGATGATGGTGATGATGATGGTAATGGTAATGGACTAGATGATGATGATGATGATGATGGTGATGATGATGGTAATGATGATGATGATGATGATGATGGTAATGATGATGATGATGATGATGATGATGATGATGGTGATGATGATGGAACATGCATGATGGTGATGATGATGGTGATGATGATGGTGATGGTGATGATGATGATGATGGTGATGATGATGGTAATGATGGTAATGATGATGATGATGGTGATGATGATGGTAATGGTAATGATGATGATGATGATGGGACATGCATGCTTATCTCTGCACCACATTTCTGTTCTGACCCAGTTGTTATTGCCACTGAAGACTCCGGTCACTCAGTCAGCCTCACAGGGGGCCACTTCCCTATTAACATGATGTATAGGTCAATATTACACATTGATTTATTATATTGATACTGATCACTTTTATATTATCTACCAAGCTGTGTTAGCACTGGTGATGCTACTAGCGCTTCAACGCACTGGATTTAATGTATATATATCACTAAGTGGAGAGAGAGACAGAGGGAGACAGGAGAGAGAGGAGAGAGACAGAGAGAGGTTGTGTGTGTGTGTGTGTGTGTGTGTGTGTGTGTGTGTGTGTGTGTGTGTGTGTGTGTGTGTGTGTGTGTGTGTGTGTGTGTGTGTGTGT
>NW_025745965.1:0-60000 GCF_021184085.1 Oncorhynchus gorbuscha | reverse complement strand
GCTCAGTTTCCACCTCATTTTGTGGGCAGTGAGCACATAGCCTGTCTTCTCTTGAGAGCCATGTCTGCCTACGGCGGCCTTTCTCAATAGCAAGGCTATGCTCACTGAGTCTGTACATAGTCAAAGCTTTCCTTAATTTTGGGTTAGTCACAGTGGTCAGGTATTCTGCCACTGTGTCCTCTCTGTTTAGGGTCAGTCACAGTGGTCAGTGGTTTAGGGTCAGTCACAGTGGTCAGGTTTCTGCCACTCTCTGTTGGTCAGGTATTCTGCCACTCTCTGTTTAGGGTCAGTCACAGTGGTCAGGTATTCTACCACTGTGTACTCTCTGTTTAAGGCCAAATAGCATTCTAGTTTGCTCTGTTTTTTTGTTAATTCTTTCCAATGTGTTAAGTAATTATCTTTTTGTTATCTCATGATTTGGTTGGGTCTAATTGTGCTGTTGTCCTGGGGCTCTGTAGGGTGTGTTTGTGTTTGAGAACAGTGTAACGAAGTTCGTCTGTTGTTTGTAGAGAGTCAGACCGAAATGCAGCGTGTAGGTTACTCATGACTTTTAATGAAGATAATGCGGTACATGGAATAACTGAAGAAGAAAACAACAAACGAGTGAAACTAATTACAGCCTATCTGGTGACTAACACAGAGACAGGTACAATCACCCACGAAATACAACGCGCACTCAGGCTACCTAAATACGGTTCCCAATCCGAGACAACGAGAATCAGCTGACTCCAATTAGGAATCGCCTCAGGCAGCCAAGCCTAACTAGACACACCCCTACTAATACACACTCCCAATTAATACAAACCCCAATACGAAATACAACATATAAACCCATGTCACACCCTGGCCTACCCAAACATATAACAAAAACACAAGATACAATGACCAAGGCGTGACAAACAGAGCCTCAGGACCAGCTTGCTTAGGCACTATTCTCCAGGTTCATCTCTCAGTCATCTCTTATAATAATATATGCCATTTAGCAGATGCTTTTATCCAAAGCGACTTACAGTCATGTGTGCATACATTCTACGTATGGGTGGTCCCGGGGATCGAACCCACTACCCTGGCGTTACAAGCGCCATGCTCTACCAACTGAGCTACAGTTTGTTATGGAAGGTTTGGGAATCGCTTCCTTTTAGGTGGTTATAGAATTTAATGGCTCTTTTCTGCTCTGCATTATTTGGTGTTCTACGTTGTACACAGAGGATATTTTTGCAGAATTCTGCGTGCAGAATCTCAATTTGGTGTTTGTCCCATTTTGTGAATCTCTCAGCTCCTAACCCCAACACTATCTATCATTACTATCTATCATTAGCTATCAACACTATCTATCAACACTATCTATCACCAACTATCATTACTGTCTATCTCCTGCTATCAACACTATGTATCATTACTATCTATCAACACGATCTATCACCAACTATCATTACTGTCTATCTCCTGCTATCAACACTATGTATCATTACTATCTATCTCCTGCTATCATTACTATCTATCTCTGCTATCAACACTATGTATCATTACTATCTATCTCCTGCTATCAACACTATGTATCATTACTATCTATCACCTGCTATCAACACTATGTATCATTACTATCTATCACCAACTATCATTACTATCTATCTCCTGCTATCAACACTATGTATCATTACTATCTATCACCTGCTATCAACACTATGTATCATTACTATCTATCTATCTATCAAACACTATGTATCATTACTATCTATCTCCTGCTATCAACACTATGTATCATTACTATCTATCTCCTGCTATCAACACTATGTATCATTACTATCTATCACCAACTATCATTACTATCTATCACCAACTATCAACACTATGTATCATTACTATCTATCTCCTGCTATCAACACTATGTATCATTACTATCTATCTCCTGCTATCAACACTATGTATCATTACTATCTATCTCCTGCTATCAACACTATGTATCATTACTATCTATCTCCTGCTATCAACACTATGTATCATTACTATCTATCACCAACTATCATTACTATCTATCACCAACTATCATTACTATCTATCACCAACTATCAACACTATGTATCATTACTATCTATCACTAGCTATCATTACTGTCTATCTCCTGCTATCAACACTATGTATCATTACTATCTATCACCAACTATCATTACTATCTATCTCCTGCTATCAACACTATGTATCATTACTATCTATCACCAACTATCAACACTATGTATCATTACTATCTATCACCAACTATCATTACTATCTATCACCAACTATCATTACTATCTATCTCCTGCTATCAACACTATGTATCATCTACTATCAACACTATGTATCATTACTATCTATCTCCTGCTATCAACACTATGTATCATTACTATCTATCACCAACTATCATTACTATCTATCACCAACTATCATTACTATCTATCACCAACTATCATTACTATCTATCTCCTGCTATCAACACTATGTATCATTACTATCTATCACCAACTATCATTACTATCTATCTCCTGCTATCAACACTATGTATCATTACTATCTATCACCAACTATCATTACTATCTATCACCAACTATCATTACTATCTATCACCAACTATCATTACTATCTATCACCAACTATCATTACTATCTATCACCAACTATCATTACTATCTATCACCAACTATCATTACTATCTATCACCAACTATCATTACTATCTATCTCCTGCTATCAACACTATGTATCATTACTATCTATCACCAACTATCATTACTATCTATCACCAACTATCATTACTATCTATCACCAACTATCATTACTATCTATCACCAACTATCATTACTATCTATCACCAACTATCATTACTATCTATCACCAACTATCATTACTATCTATCACCAACTATCATTACTATCTATCACCAACTATCATTACTATCTATCTCCTGCTATCAACACTATGTATCATTACTGTCTATCTCCTGCTATCAACACTATGTATCATTACTATCTATCTCCTGCTATCAACACTATGTATCATTACTATCTATCTCCTGCTATCAACACTATGTATCATTACTATCTATCTCCTGCTATCAACACTATGTATCATTACTATCTATCTCCTGCTATCAACACTATGTATCATTACTATCTATCTCCTGCTATCAACACTATGTATCATTACTATCTATCACCAACTATCATTACTATCTATCTCCTGCTATCAACACTATGTATCATTACTATCTATCACCAACTATCATTACTGTCTATCTCCTGCTATCAACACTATGTATCATTACTATCTATCTCCTGCTATCATTACTATCTATCTCCTGCTATCAACACTATGTATCATTACTATCTATCTCCTGCTATCAACACTATGTATCATTACTATCTATCTCCAGCTATCATTACTATCTATCTCCTGCTATCAACACTATGTATCATTACTATCTATCTCCTGCTATCAACACTATGTATCATTACTATCTATCTCCTGCTATCAACACTATGTATCATTACTATCTATCACCAGCTATCAACACTATTTTTTTATTTCACCTTTATTTAACCAGGTAGGCAAGTTGAGAACAAGTTCTCATTTACAATTGCGACCTGGCCTATCACTAGCTATAATTACTATCTATCACTAGCTATAATTACTAACACTGGCTATCAACACTATCTATCACCAACTATCATTACTATCTATCACTAGCTATCAACGCTCTATCACTAGCTATTATAACAATCTATCACCAACTATCTTTACTATCTATCACTAGCTATCAACACCATCTATCACTAGCTATAATTAGGTATCAACACTATCACCAACTATCCTTATGATCTATCATTAGCTATCAACGCTATCAACACTATCACTAGCTATAATTAGCTATCAACACAATCTATGACTAGCTATGATTAGCTATCAACAATATCTACCACTAGCTATCAACACTATCACTCGCTATAATTAGCTATCAACACAATCTATCACTAGCTATGATTAGCTATCAACAATATATATCACTAGCTATCAACACCATCACTAGCTATAATTAGCTATCAACACAATATATCACTAACTATGATTTGCAATCAACAATATATATTGTTTGGCTTCCGGGTTGGAGCGAGTGGTCGCATCGGCACTTCGCTCCCGCAGGTAGTATAACTTTTTCATCACATTTCATTACATTTAATTATATTTCATTATAGCACAACGGTTTGATTTGTCTAATCTTAGCAATTTCTTCTCAGCTAGCTACATAGCCGTCTTTGTATCAAAGATAATTGCGTAATTATCGTATTTCGCCGTCCTAACGTAGTCTTCACTAGCCAGCTAGCTAACGTCCACTGATTAGCTGCACTGGAGAAACTATTACACTCAACTGAACGACTTGATTAGTGTAGTGTTAGCTAGCTACATAGCTGTCTTTGCTGTCTTCGTATCTTCGTATCCAAGATAATTGTGTAGTTTAGGTTTAGAGTGTGTAGTCTTAGAGTGATTATCTTAATTTACCGAGGTTAGCTAGCCAGCTATTTGTCGTCCTTAACGTAGGAGACTCTGCTAGCTAGCCAACAGCTAGCCAACAGCTAGCCAACGTCTTCTGAATAGACTCAACAACCCGGTCGCATTCACAGGTAGTATCACATTTTAATTTAATTTCATTACAGTACAACGGTTTGATTTGTTTGATCGTCGCTAGCTACATAGCTAGCTACATAGCCGTCTTTGTATCAAAGATAACTGTGTAGTCTAGAGCGATTTTCTAGGTTAGCTAGCCAGCTATTGTCGTTCTTTTAACGCAACGTAACGTAAACAACACTACTTGCTAGCCAGCTAGCCCCGAATAGCAGCACTGTAGAAACTATTACACTCAACGGAACGACTTGATAGAAATGTAAATGTAATGTAAATGTAGTGTCAACAACGCAGCCACTGCCAGCTAGCCTACTTCAGCAGTACTGTATCATTTTAATCATTTTAGTCAATAAGATTCTTGCTACGTAAGCTTAACTTTCTGAACTTTCGAGACGTGTAGTCCACTTGTCATTCCAATCTCCTTTGCATTAGCGTAGCCTCTTCTGTAGCCTGTCAACTATGTGTCTGTCTATCCCTGTTCTCTCCTCTCTGCACAGACCATACAAACGCTCCACACCGCGTGGCCGCGGCCACCCTAATCTGGTGGTCCCAGCGCGCACGACCCACGTGGAGTTCCAGGTCTCCGGTAGCCTCTGGAACTGCCGATCTGCGGTCAACAAGGCAGAGTTCATCTCAGCCTATGCCTCCCTCCAGTCCCTCGACTTCTTGGCACTGACGGAAACATGGATCACCACAGACAACACTGCTACTCCTACTGCTCTCTCTTCGTCCGTCCGTTGCACCCCTTCTGAAAAAACCTACACTCGATCCCTCCGATGTCAACAATTACAGACCAGTATCCCTTCTCTCCAAAACTCTTGAACGTGCCGTCCTTGGCCAGCTCTCCCGCTATCTCTCTCTGAATGACCTTCTTGATCCAAATCAGTCAGGTTTCAAGACTAGTCATTCAACTGAGACTGCTCTCCTCTGTATCACGGAGGCGCTCCGCACTGCTAAAGCTAACTCTCTCTCCTCTGCTCTCATCCTTCTAGATCTATCGGCTGCCTTCGATACTGTGAACCATCAGATCCTCCTCTCCACCCTCTCCGAGTTGGGCATCTCCGGCGCGGCCCACGCTTGGATTGCGTCCTACCTGACAGGTCGCTCCTACCAGGTGGCGTGGCGAGAATCTGTCTCCTCACCACGCGCTCTCACCACTGGTGTCCCCCAGGGCTCTGTTCTAGGCCCTCTCCTATTCTCGCAATACACCAAGTCACTTGGCTCTGTCATAACCTCACATGGTCTCTCCTATCATTGCTACGCAGACGACACACAATTAATCTTCTCCTTTCCCCCTTCTGATGACCAGGTGGCGAATCGCATCTCTGCATGTCTGGCAGACATATCAGTGTGGATGACGGATCACCACCTCAAGCTGAACCTCGGCAAGACGGAGCTGCTCTTCCTCCCGGGGAAGGACTGCCCGTTCCATGATCTCGCCATCACGGTTGACAACTCCATTGTGTCCTCCTCCCAGAGCGCTAAGAACCTTGGCGTGATCCTGGACAACACCCTGTCGTTCTCAACCAACATCAAGGCGGTGGCCCGTTCCTGTAGGTTCATGCTCTACAACATCCGCAGAGTACGACCCTGCCTCACACAGGAAGCGGAGCAGGTCCTAATCCAGGCACTTGTCATCTCCCGTCTGGATTACTGCAACTCGCTGTTGGCTGGGCTCCCTGCCTGTGCCATTAAACCCCTTCAACTCATCCAGAACGCCGCAGCCCGTCTGGTGTTCAACCTTCCCAAGTTCTCTCACGTCACCCCACTCCTCCGTTCTCTCCACTGGCTTCCAGTTGAAGCTCGCATCCGCTACAAGACGATGGTGCTTGCCTACGGAGCTGTGAGGGGAACGGCACCTCAGTACCTCCAGGCTCTGATCAGGCCCTACACCCAAACAAGGGCACTGCGTTCATCCACCTCTGGCCTGCTCGCCTCCCTACCACTGAGGAAGTACAGCTCCCGCTCAGCCCAGTCAAAACTGTTCGCTGCTCTGGCCCCCCAATGGTGGAACAAACTCCCTCACGACGCCAGGACAGCGGAGTCAATCACCACCTTCCGGAGACACCTGAAACCCCACCTCTTTAAGGAATACCTAGGATAGGATAAGTAATCCCTCTCAACCCCCCCCTTTAAGATTTAGATGCACTATTCTAAAGTGACTGTCCCACTGGATGTCATAAGGTGAATGCACCAATTTGTAAGTTGCTCTGGATAAGAGCGTTTGCTAAATGACTTAAATGTAATGTAAATGTATATCACTAGCTATCAACACTATCTATCACTATATATCAACACTATCACTAGCTATAATTAGCTATCAACACTATCTATCATTAGCTATGATTAGCTATCAACAATATATATCACTAGCTATCAACACTATCTATCAACACTATCACTAGCTATAATTAGCTATCAACACAATCTATCACTAGCTATGATTTGCTATCAACAATATATATCACTAGCTATCAACACTATCTATCACTATATATCAACACTATCACTAGCTATAATTAGCTATCAACACTATCTATCGACCCATCACCAGTAGACCCATCACTCCCATCACCACTAGACCCATCACCAGTAGACCCATCACTCTCATCACCACTAGACCCTTCACTCCCATCACCAGTAGACCCATCAGCACTAGACCCATCACTCCCATCACCAGTAGACCCATCAGCACTAGACCCATCACCAGTAGACCCATCACCACTAGACCCATCACTACTAGACCCATCACCACTATACCCATCACCACTAGACCCATCACCACTAGACCCATCACTCCCATCACCACTAGACCCATCACCACTAGACCCATCACTCCCATCACCACTAGACCCATCACCACTAGACCCATCACCACTAGACCCATCACTCCCATCACCAGTAGGTGCTCCTAGACCTTAGTGCTGCTTTTGATACCATCCATCACCACATTCTTTTGGAGAGATTGGAAACCCAAATTGGTCTACCATGTTCTGGCCTGGTTTAGATCTGTCCAGTTTGTCTCTGTGAATGGTTTGTCCTCCAAATCAACTCATTTCCACTGTTTTAGGACCCTATTGTTTTCACTATATTTTACCTCTTGGGGATGTTATTCAAAACATAATGTAAACCACTGCTATCATGACCACAGCTGTACATTTCAATGAAACATGGTGAAGCACCCCATCACCACATAGACTGCAAACTTCTACTATTAAACAAAACAGAGATGCTTGTTCTAGGTCCCAAGAAACAAAGAGATCTTCTGTTGAATCTGACAATTAATCTTAATGGTTGTACCCAAATAAAACTGTGAAGGACCTCACGTTACTCTGACCCTGATCTCTTTTGAAGAACATATCAAGACCATTTCACAGCTTTTTTCCATCTACGTAACATTGCAAAAATCAGAAACTTTCTGTCCAAAAATGATGCAGAAAAATTAATCCATGCTTTTGTCACTTCTAGGTTAGACCTGCAATCACTCCCATCACCAAATAAACTTCAGTTAGTGCTAAATACCATCACTAGAACCAAAAAATTTGATCATATTACTCCAGTGCTAGCCTCTCTACACTCAAAGCAAGGGCTGATTTCAAGGTTTTACTGACCCAAAGCATCACTTGCTCCTACCTAGATTTGGTCCCCACCCTACTAGACCCATCACCTCCCCCTAGAATTTCTAAGCAAACAGCTGGAGGCAGGGCTTTCCCTATCTCCATTTTTATGGAACGGTCTGCCTACCCATGTCAGAGACGCAAACCCTCAACCTTTAAGTCTTTACTGAAGACTCATCTCTTCAGTGGGTCATATGATTGAGTGTAGTCCCCAGGAGTGGGAAGGTCACTCTGGAGCAACGACCCATCAACCCTGTTACTGAGACCCTTCACCACCCTAGATGCCCATCATTCACTGTTGTGGTCGGCCTGTCTGGGTTCCCCCACCCCTTGGACCCTTCTCAGGATGGTAAGTTGGTGGTTGAAGATTTCTCTAGTGGTGTGGGGGCTGTGCTTTGGCAAAGTGGGTGGGGTTATATCCTTCCTGTTTGGCCCTGTCCGGGGTGTCCTCGGATGGGGCCACAGTGTCTCCTCCCTCCTGTCTCAGCCTCCAGTATTTATGCTGCAGTAGTTTATGTGTCGGGGGGCTAGGGTCCCATTTATCTGGAGTACTTCCCTGTCACCAAATCTAGACCCATTCTCTCTTTCTTTCTCTCCACCACCCTAGACCCATCCCCACCACATGATGACCCCCCAGTCCACCTGGCCATGCTGCTGCCCAGTTTCATCACCATGTCCCAGGACTGAGACCCATCCCCAGTCCACCTGGCCATGCTCCTGCTCCAGTTTCAACTGTTCTGCCTATCACCATGCTGGTCATTTATGACCCATCACCTGGCACAGCCAGAAGAGGACTGGCCACCCACATATGCTCTCTCTAATTCTCTCTTTCTTCTCCTCTCACCTGACCCTAGACCCAGGACTACCTGACATGATGGCTCCTTGCTGTCCCCAGTCCATCTGACTGACCCATCACTGTTCTGCCTTATTATTATTTGACCATGCTGGTCATTTATGAACATTTGAACATCTTGGTCATGTTCTGTTATAATCACCACAGCCAGACCCACCCCACATCACTTCCTACCTTTCTAGAGTTTTTCCCCACCGTGCTTTTACACCCATTGTTTGCACCACAGCACTTTGAGATATCAGCTGATGTACATCACCACTAGACCCATCACCACTAGACCCATCACTCCCATCACCACTAGACCCATCACTCCCATCACCACTAGACCCATCACCACTAGACCCATCACTCCCATCACCACTAGACCCTTCACCACTAGACCCATCACTCCCATCACCACTAGACCCATCACCACTAGACCCATCACTCCCATCACCACTAGACCCATCACCACTAGACCCTTCACCACTAGACCCATCACTCCCATCACTACTAGACCCTTCACCACTAGACCCATCACCACTAGACCCTTCACCACTAGACCCATCACCACTAGACCCTTCACCACTAGACCCATCACTCCCATCACCACTAGACCCTTCACCACTAGACCCATCACCACTAGACCCTTCACCACTAGACCCATCACCACTAGACCCATCACCACTAGACCCATCACTCCCATCACCACTAGACCCATCACTCCCATCACCACTAGACCCATCACCACTAGACCCATCACCACTAGACCCAACACTCACTAGACCCATCACCACTAGACCCATCACTCCCATCACCACTAGACCCATCACCACTAGACCCATCACTCCCATCACCACTAGACTCATCACCACTAGACCCATCACTACTAGACCCATCACCACTAGACCCATCACTCCCATCACCACTAGACCCATCACCACTAGACCCACCACCACTAGACTCATCACCACTAGACCCATCACTACTAGACCCATCACCACTAGACCCATCATCACCACTAGACCCATCACCACTAGACCCATCACTACTAGACCCATCACCACTAGACCCATCACTCCCATCACCACTAGACCCATCACCACTCCCATCACCCCATCACCACTAGATCCATCACCACTAGACCCATCACCACTAGACCCATCACTCCCATCACCACTAGACCCATCACTCCCATCACCACTAGACCCATCACTCCCATCACCACTAGACCCATCACTCCCATCACCACTAGACCCATCACCACTAGACCCATCACTCCCATCACCACTAGACCCATCACTCCCATCACCACTAGACCAATCATCATCACCACTAGACCCATCACTCCCATCACCACTAGACCCATCACTCCCATCACCACTAGAACAATCCATCACCACTAGACCAATCACTCCCATCACCACTAGACCCATCACTCCCATCACCACTAGACCCATCACCACTAGACCCATCACCACTAGACCCATCACTCTCATCACCACTAGACCCATCACCACTAGACCCATCACTCCCATCACCACTAGACCCATCACCACTAGACCCATCACTCCCATCACCACTAGACCCATCACTCCCATCACCACTACACCCATCACCACTAGACCCATCACCACTAGACCCATCACTCCCATCACCACTAGACCCATCACCACTAGACCCATCACTACTAGACCCATCACCACTAGACCCATCACTCCCATCACCACTAGACCCATCACCACTCAGACTCATCACCACTAGACCCATCACTACTAGACCCATCACCACTAGACCCATCACTCCCATCACCACTAGACCCATCACCACTAGACTCATCACCACTAGACCCATCACTACTAGACCCATCACCACTAGACCCATCACTCCCATCACCACTAGACCCATCACCACTAGACCCATCACTCCCATCACCACTAGACCCATCACCACTAGACTCATCACCACTAGACCCATCACTACTAGACCCATCACCACTAGACCCATCACCACTAGACCCATCACTCCCATCACCACTAGACCCATCACCACTAGACCCATCACTCCTATCACCACTAGACCCATCACCACTAGACCCATCACCACTAGACCCATCACTCCCATCACCAGTAGACCCATCACCACTAGACCCATCACTACTAGACCCAGACCCATCACCATCACCACTAGACCCATCACCCCCATCACCACTAGACCCATCACCACTAGACCCTTCACCACTAGACCCATCACTCCCATCACCACTAGACCCATCACCACTAGACCCTTCACCACTAGACCCATCACTACCATCACCACTAGACACTTCAACCCCTAGACCCATCACCACTAGACCCATCACCACTAGACCCATCACCACTAGACCCATCAAGGGGACCCTTCACCACTAGACCCATCACTCACATCCCCTTCTAGACCCAGCTGTGAAGGGGAGAGACGGGTAATGCAGCTGAAGGGGAGAGACGGGTAATGCAGCTGTGAAGGGGAGAGACGGGTAATGCAGCTGTAAAGGGGAGAGACGGGTAATGCAGCTGTAAAGGGGAGAGACGGGTAATGCATCGGTAAAGGGGAGAGACGGGTAATGCAGCGGTAAAGGGGAGAGACGGGTAATGCAGCTGTTAGGGGGAGAGACGGGTAATGCAGCTGTAAAGGGGAGAGACGGGTAATGCAGCTGTGAAGGGGAGAGACGGGTAATGCAGCTGTAAAGGGGAGAGACGGGTAATGCAGCGGTAAAGGGGAGAGATGGGTAATGCAGCTGAAGGGGAGAGACGGGTAATGCAGCTGTGAGGGAGAGAGACGGGTAATGCAGCTGTGAAGGGGAGAGACGGGTAATGCAGTGGTAAAGGGGAGAGACGGGTAATGCAGCTGTGAAGGGGAGAGACGGGTAATGCAGTTGTGAAGGGGAGAGACGGGTAATGCAGCTGTGAAGGGGAGAGACGGGTAATGCAGCTGTGAAGGGGAGAGACGGGTAATGCAGCTGTGAAGGGGAGAGACGGGTAATGCAGCTGTTAGGGGGAGAGACGGGTAATGCAGCTGTAAAGGGGAGAGACGGGTAATGCAGCTGTAAAGGGGAGAGACGGGTAATGCAGCTGTGAAGGGGAGAGACGGGTAATGTAGCTGTGAGGGAGAGACGGGTAATGCAGCTGTGAGGGGGAGAGACGGGTAATGCAGCTGAAGGGGAGAGACGGGTAATGCAGCTGTGACGTACCAAACTGGCTTGCCCCAGTGAAGCGGCTGTCATGATGTGCTGCGTGGTTCTTAATGTAGAGAACTGGAACAAAAGAGGTACCGTACAACAAACCTGCTGCCACAGCTAGGACAGAACCACTGGAGGGAGAGGGGGGAGAGAGAGAGAGAGAGAGAGAGAGAGAGAGAGAGAGAGAACAGACAGCTAGGACAGAACCACTGGAGGGAGAGGGGAGAGAGAGAGAGGGGAGGAGATTAGAACACACAGCTAGGACAGAACCACTGGAGGGAGAGGGGGAGAGAGAACAACAGCTAGGACAGAACCACTGGAGGGAGAGGGGGGAGAGATTAGAACACACAGCTAGGACAGAACCACTGGAGGGAGAGGGGAGGCAGAATAAACACACAGCTAGGACAGAACCACTGGAGGGAAAGGGGGAGAGATTAGAACACACAGCTAGGACAGAACCACTGGAGGGAGAGGGGAGAGGCAGAATAAACCACAGCAGGACCGAACCACTGGAGGGACAAAGGCAGAATAATTAGAACACACAGGTCATCCTGGATGTACCTTTGAGAACAAGAACAAGGTCAGAACCACCAACACCCAAGGTCATCCTGGATGACAAAGGCAGAATAATCCCTTCAGGTCCTTTGAGACAAAGGCAGAATAATCCCTTCAGGTCTGCTGAGACAAAGGCAGAATAATCCCTTCAGGTCCTTTGAGACAAAGGCAGAATAATCCCTTCAGGTCTGCTGAGACAAAGGCAGAATAATCCCTTCAGGTCTGCTGAGACAAAGGCAGAATAATCCCTTCAGGTCCTTTGAGACAAAGGCAGAATAATCCCTTCAGGTCTGCTGAGACAAAGGCAGAATAATCCCTTCAGGTCTTTGAGACAAAGGCAGAATAATCCCTTCAGGTCTGCTGAGACAAAGGCAGAATAATCCCTTCAGGTCCTTTGAGACAAAGGCAGAATAATCCCTTCAGGTCTGCTGAGACAAAGGCAGAATAATCCCTTCAGGTCTGCTGAGACAAAGGCAGAATAATCCCTTCAGGTCTGCTGAGACAAAGGCAGAATAATCCCTTCAGGTCTGCTGAGACAAAGGCAGAATAATCCCTTCAGGTCTGCTGAGACAAAGGCAGAATAATCCCTTCAGGTCTTTGAGACAAAGGCAGAATAATCCCTTCAGGTCTGCTGAGACAAAGGCAGAATAATCCCTTCAGGTCTGCTGAGACAAAGGCAGAATAATCCCTTCAGGTCTGCTGAGACAAAGGCAGAATAATCCCTTCAGGTCTGCTGAGACAAAGGCAGAATAATCCCTTCAGGTCTGCTGAGACAAAGGCAGAATAATCCCTTCAGGTCCTTTGAGACAAAGGCAGAATAATCCCTTCAGGTCATTTGAGACAAAGGCAGAATAATCCCTTGAGGTCTGCTGAGACAAAGGCAGAATAATCCCTTCAGGTCTGCTGAGACAAAGGCAGAATAATACCTTCATGTCTTTGAGACAAAGGCAGAATAATCCCTTCAGGTCTGCTGAGACAAAGGCAGAATAATCCCTTCAGGTCTGCTGAGACAAAGGCAGAATAATCCCTTGAGGTCTGCTGAGACAAAGGCAGAATAATCCCTTGAGGTCTGCTGAGACAAAGGCAGAATAATCCCTTCATGTCCTTTGAGACAAAGGCAGAATAATCCCTTCATGTCCTTTGAGACAAAGGCAGAATAATCCCTTCAGGTCTGCTGAGACAAAGGCAGAATAATGCCTTCAATTCATTTGAGACAAAGGCAGAATAATCCCTTGAGGTCTGCTGAGACAAAGGCAGAATAATCCCTTCAGGTCTGCTGAGACAAAGGCAGAATAATCCCTTCAGGTCTGCTGAGACAAAGGCAGAATAATCCCTTGAGGTCTGCTGAGACAAAGGCAGAATAATCCCTTCAGGTCTGTTGAGACAAAGGCAGAATAATCCCTTGAGGTCCTTTGAGACAAAGGCAGAATAATCCCTTGAGGTCCTTTGAGACAAAGGCAGAATAATCCCTTCAAATCTGCTGAGACAAAGGCAGTCTATTCTTTGTTCTGTGAAAAGGAGAGATGTGGTGTTATTTGCACATTGCAACCTGATTGGTCATATGCTAATGAGGGCCTGTGAGAAAGTAGGGGCATGAGAAAAGCATCTCTCTCTCTGTCGCTCTCTCTCAAAAAGGTCATGTTAACTGATTGATATCTAAACCTGTTAACCTCCGACCTTTTTCCAAACCCCTATTATTTCCCCATAGGGATGGCTGAACGAACCAGAGGTCATTTATTTCCAGGTTTCAGGACTACAAGCTGGCGAACTCTAATGTGGCAAAATTGGTTCCTGTTTCAGTCATATCTTTGGTCAGGTTTGCGTGGGTCAAACAAAAACACCCTAATGATTGGTTGACAATAGATCCTCCCACAATGCAGCGATGGCTTCAGGGTCAACTGCAGAAACTTGCAGTCGACTGCAGTCAGAACTTCATGACATGATTTTTGTCAAATTCATGCAGTCAATATGTAGGTGCAATTCGGAATATTTTTATTCCCATAAAGCAACACACTTTAGAAGACTGTGACCAACATGGTGGTGACCACCTTTGATAAAAGTAATCTGCTCGAACGAGTCCAACAAGTAGACCCAGAGCCAGCTGTTCCCTCTCTTGCGTGAGCATGACAGATATTATGGAGGAACCAGGAGCTCACACGGGAAGAGCAGAAAGAGGAAACTTACACTGACAGGAACATTAACAACAACAATTCTCCAATTGTAAAACGGCCTGAGTAAAACTCTTATTTATCCACCATCTTTTGGGTTAATATTGCCCAGCAGTGCAAAATGAACCGCATGGTGGTCATGTGATGTACGCGGTGGTCATGTGATGTACACGGAAGTGTATCTCCTCCGCACCGCAGTTGTCAGTATCTTGCAGAGTTGTAGAACCGGTCTACACCGTTAATGTCTAAGTAGTATATTGAAACAGCTGGTTAATGTAGGCTAGGTTAGTAGTCAGCTCGTATCTAGTCGTCATGTTATTGTTGAGTGTTGTTAGCAGTGTTTGTCTGCTCCTCGCGACACTACATGCGGTACAATGTGACGCCGAATTGAATACATCTACAGGTTTGTTACCGGAGGTCTCTTGTCATTTCCTACGGGTCTGTATGGGCTACTACTGTGTCAGACCAGTTTGTGCTTGTTTCAGGTGAGAATACCGGACAACTCGGGAAGTATTCGGTGCAGCTCGTGACTAACTCGTCCAACGGCACCGAACTAACCTACGGCTTCGTCTCGTGCGGGGTGGCCGTTCTGTTTTACGGTTCCAACTTTGTCCCCGTGAAGAAGATACCCACCGGAGACGGTAAGGACGAAGCGAGACAAATGTATAATGAGTTCAACGCCTTCAGAACTAACGTCAGCTAGTTTACTCAACGTGTTAACCGAGAACCGGTTAAACGGCTTTAAAAGACAACACTTGGTTTATTCCTGGTGTTTCGTGGGTCTGGTAACTTGACATTGTTTAACCTTCTTTCCTGTACGATTACATGTTATGTGTTCTGAACTTTCCACTGTTCCCCGAGGCTTTCCAAACGCAACTTTCCTTATTGTGTAATACTTATCGATCACTGATTGATTAGGCTACGTCATCACTAATCAATGATGCTGTTGAGTAAGAAAGGCAGGGCCACGTTCATTTGCCAAATCAGAGAAATACAATGAAGAGAGCTCATGTGATTCCTTATTATACATTGTATATTATACATTTATATCTGAACATTTCCTAAACACTGTGTCCTGCTGAATGCACCCCAGGTGTGTCCAACTCACCTTTGCTACGGCTGTTGGCACTGTGGTACCGCAGGTGTATGTGACTAATAACATTTGATTTGTGTGTGTGTTGCAGGTCTGTTCTTCCAGTGGGTGCTGTGTGCAGCAGTCTGGAGCGTCTCTCTGGTGGTCAACATTATTCTGGGGTCTCCCACCTTCTGGCCGCTAGCCATGCTGGGGGGGGCCATCTGGGCTACAGGTCAGTATACCTCTAGCCATGCTGGGGGGGCCATCTGGGCTACAGGTCAGTATACCTCTAGCCATGCTGGGGGTGGCCATCTGGGCTACAGGTCAGTATACCTCTCGCCATGCTGGGGGCGTCTGGGTTACAGGTCAGTATACCTCTAGCCATGCTGGGGGGCCATCTGGGCTACAGGTCAGTATACCTCTAGCCATGCTGGGGGGCCATCTGGGCTACAGGTCAGTATACCTCTAGCCATGCTGGGGGGGGGCATCTGGGCTACAGGTCAGTATCCCTCTAGCCATGCTGGGGGGGGGGGCATCTGGGCTACAGGTCAGTATCCCTCTAGCCATGCTGGGAGGGGGCATCTGGGCTACAGGTCAGTATCCCTCTAGCCATGCTGGGAGGGGGCCATCTGGGCTACAGGTCAGTATACCTCTAGCCATGCTGGGGAGGCCGTCTGGGCTACAGGTCAGTATACCTCTAGCCATGCTGGGGGGCCATCTGGGCTACAGGTCAGTATACCTCTAGCCATGCTGGGGGGGGCATCTGGGCTACAGGTCAGTATCCCTCTAGCCATGCTGGGGAGGCCGTCTGGGCTACAGGTCAGTATACCTCTAGCCATGCTGGGGGGGTATCTGGGCTACAGGTCAGTATACCTCTAGCCATGCTGGGGGGGCATCTGGGCTACAGGTCAGTATCCCTCTAGCCATGCTGGGGGCATCTGGGCTACAGGTCATTATCCCTCTAGCCATGCTGGGGGGCACCTGGGCTACAGGTCAGTATACCTCTAGCCATGCTGGGGGGGCCATCTGGGCTACAGGTCAGTATACCTCTAGCCATGCTGGGGGGGCATCTGGGCTACAGGTCAGTATCCCTCTAGCCATGCTGGGGGGGCATCTGGGCTACAGGTCAGTATCCCTCTAGCCATGCTGGGGGGGCATCTGGGCTACAGGTCAGTATCCCTCTAGCCATGCTGGGGGGGGTCATCTGGGCTACAGGTCAGTATCCCTCTAGCCATGCTGGGGGGCATCTGGGCTACAGGTCAGTATCCCTCTAGCCATGCTGGGGGGGGCATCTGGGCTACAGGTCAGTATCCCTCTAGCCATGCTGGGGGGGCATCTGGGCTACAGGTCAGTATCCCTCTAGCCATGCTGGGGGGGGGGCATCTGGGCTACAGGTCAGTATACCTCTCTAGCAGGTCAGTATACCTCTAGCCATGCTGGGGGGGCATCTGGGCTTCAGGTCAGTATCCCTCTAGCCATGCTGAGGGGGCATCTGGGCTACAGGTCAGTATCCCTCTAGCCATGCTGGGGGGGCATCTGGGCTACAGGTCAGTATCCCTCTAGCCATGCTGGGGGGCATCTGGGCTACAGGTCAGTATCCCAATAGCCATGCTGGGGGGCATCTGGGCTACAGGTCAGTATCCCTCTAGCCATGCTGGGGGGGGCATCTGGGCTACAGGTCAGTATCCCTCTAGCCATGCTGGGGGGGGCTATCTATCCCTCTAGGGCTGGGCTACAGGTCAGTATCCCTCTAGCCATGCTGGGGGGGCATCTGGGCTACAGGTCAGTATCCCTCTAGCCATGCTGGGGGGGGGCTGTCTGGGTTACAGGTCAGTATACCTCTAGCCATGCTGAGGGGGGCTGTCTGGGTTACAGGTCAGTATCCCTCTAGCCATGCTGAGGGGGGGCTGTCTGGGTTACAGGTCAGTATACTGGGTTACAGGCAGTATACAGGTCAGTATGCTTTTACACCTGCATTGTTTGCTCTAGCCATGCTGAGGGGGGCTGTCTGGGTTACAGGTCAGTATACCTCTAGCCATGCTGAGGGGGGGGGGGCCCTCTGGGCTACAGGTCAGTATTTAATCCATGTGTTTGTGTGTGTGTGTAGGTAACATCACGGTGGTCCCCATAGTGAAAACCATCGGTCTGGGTCTGGGCCTCCTCATCTGGGCCTCTTTCAACCTCCTCATTGGTTGGGCAAGCTCCAGGTACGTGCGCGCACACACCAGCCAAACCTAGAGATACACACACACCACACACACCCTTACAATACACTGTGTGTGTATCTCTAGGTTTGGCTGGTTTGGGATCGATGCTGAGGAAGTTTCTAACCCAACACTCAACTACTGTGGAGCAGGATGCTGTCTGCTCAGGTAATGAGGGGTGTTTTTGTGGTGGTGGGGGGTGTAGCGGGGGGGGGAAGGGGGGGTATAACGGAGTGTAAAGGCTTGTGGAACAGAGTGTGAAGGCTTGTGGAACAGGGTGTGAAGGCTTGTGGAACAGGGTGTGGAACGTGGTGTGGAACGTGGTGTGGAACGTGGTGTGGAACGTGGTGTGGAACGTGGTGTGGAACGGGTGTGGAACGTGGTGTGGAACGGGGTGTGGAACGTGGAACGGGGTGTGGAACGAACGGGTGGGAACGGGGTGTGGAACGTGGAACGGGGTGGAACGTGGAACGTGTGGAACGGGGGTGTGGAACGGGGTGTGGAACGGGGGTGTGGAACGGGAACGGGGTGTGGAACGTGGAACGGGGTGTGGAACGTGGAACGGGGTGTGGAACGTGGAACGGGGTGGGAACGTGGAACGGGTGTGGAACGTGGAACGGGTGGGAACGGGAACGGGTGTGGAACGTGGAACGGGGTGGGAACGGGGGTGTGGAACGGGGGGTGTGGAACGTGGAACGGGTGTGGAACGTGGAACGGGGTGTGGAACGTGGAACGGGGTGGAACGTGGGAACGGGAACGGGGGTGTGGAACGTGGAACGGGGTGGAACGTGGAACGGGTGGGAACGTGGGCGGGTGGGAACGTGGAACGGGGTGGAACGTGGAACGGGGTGTGGAACGTGGAACGGGGTGTGGGAACGTGGAACGGGGGTGGAACGTGGAACGGGAACGGGTGGAACGTGGAACGGGGTGTGGAACGTGGAACGGGAACGTGGAACGGGTGTGGAACGGGAACGGAACGTGGAACGGAACGGGGAACGTGGAACGTGGAACGTGGAACGGGTGTGGAACGGGGAACGGGTGTGGAACGGGAACGGGAACGGGTGTGGAACGTGGAACGGGTGTGGAACGGGTGTGGAACGTGGTGGGAACGGGGGTGTAGAACGGGTGGTGTGGAACGTGGAACGGGGTGTTTGGTGGTGTGTAACGGGGTGTTTGGTGGTGTGTAACGGGGTGTTTGGTGGTGTGTAACGGGGTGTTTGGTGGTGTGTAACGGGGTGTTTGGTGGTGTGTAACGGGGTGTTTGGTGGTGTGTAACAGGGTGTTTGGTGGTGTGTATGGTGGTGTGTAACAGGGTGTTTGGTGGTGTGTAACAGGGTGTTTGGTGGTGTGTAACAGGGTGTTTGGTGGTGTGTAACAGGGTGTTTGGTGTAACAGGGTGTTTGGTGGTGTGTAACAGGGTGTTTGGTGGTGTGTAACAGGGTGTTTGGTGGTGTGTAACAGGGTGTTTGGTGGTGTGTATGGTGGTGTGTAACAGGGTGTATGGTGGTGTAACAGGGTGTGTAACGGTGTTTGGTGTGTAACAGGGTGTTTGGTGGTGTGTAACAGGGTGTGTAACAGGGTGTATGGTGGTGTGTAACAGGGTGTATGGTGGTGTGTAACACTGCTCTCTCTCCTCAGTGCTGTGATCTTCTTCTTTGTGAAGAGTGATGTTCACAGTCAGTCCTCCAGACCAGAAGAGGAGGAGCCACTACTCATAGACGGCGTGAGACACTGCTGTTCCTAGTCACTCTACAACCGTCTGGATGCTGATCAATGTGGAGCAGATTTTAATACTGTGTGTGTGTGTGTAGTGTGTCAATGCAGATGGTGGGACGTCGTCTGATGACTCGTGGGTCGACACACTAAGACCGCGGACCAAAAGACTGGTGTACGTATCTCATCTTAACATAGGCTCGACACGCTTAACATTTGCAGAGCGGGAGGCTTGCACTGTTTGAGCAGAAAATCACTGCCTAGAACAAGAGGATAAAGGGACTGTCAGCCTAAAACAAGAGGATAAAGGGACTGTCAGCCTAAAACAAGAGGATAAAGGGACTGTCAGCCTAAAACAAGAGGATAAAGGGACTGTCAGCCTAAAACAAGAGGATAAAGGGACTGTCAGCCTAAAACAAGAGGATAAAGGGACTGTCAGCCTAAAACAAGAGGATAAAGGGACTGTCAGCCTAAAACAAGAGGATAAAGGGACTGTCAGCCTAAAACAAGAGGATAAAGGGACTGTCAGCCTAAAACAAGAGGATAAAGGGACTGTCAGCCTAAAACAAGAGGATAAAGGGACTGTCAGCCTAAAACAAGAGGATAAAGGGACTGTCAGCCTAAAACAAGAGGATAAAGGGACTGTCAGCCTAAAACAAGAGGATAAAGGGACTGTCAGCCTAAAACAAGAGGATAAAGGGACTGTCAGCCTAAAACAAGAGGATAAAGGGACTGTCAGCCTAAAAAAACAAGAGGATAAAGGGACTGTCTCTCCCTCCAGTGGTTCTGTCCTAGCTGTGTGTTCTAATCTCTCTCCCCCTCTCCCTCCAGTGGTTCTGTCCTAGCTGTGTGTTCTAATCAGCTCCCCCTCTCCCTCCAGTGGTTCTGTCCTAGCTGTGTGTTCTAATCTCTCTCCCCCTCTCCCTCCAGTGGTTCTGTCCTAGCTGTGTGTTCTAATCTCTCTCCCCCTCTCTCTCTCCCCCTCTCCCTCCAGTGGTTCTGTCCTAGCTGTGTGTTCTAATCTCTCTCCCCCCTCTCTCTCTCCCCCTCTCCCTCCAGTGGTTCTGTCCTAGCTGTGTGTTCTAATCTCTCTCCCCCTCTAAGTGGTTCTGTCCTAGCT
Source organism: Oncorhynchus gorbuscha (assembly GCF_021184085.1). Classification (NCBI taxonomy): domain Eukaryota; kingdom Metazoa; phylum Chordata; class Actinopteri; order Salmoniformes; family Salmonidae; genus Oncorhynchus; species Oncorhynchus gorbuscha. The sequence continues at coordinate 38,845 of NW_025745965.1, read as the reverse complement.
GTGTGTTCTAATCTCTCTCCCCCTCTCTCTCTCCCCCTCTCCCTCCAGTGGTTCTGTCCTAGCTGTGTGTTCTAATCTCTCTCCCCCTCTCCCTCCAGTGGTTCTGTCCTAGCTGTGTGTTCTAATCTCTCTCTCCCCTCTCCCTCCAGTGGTTCTGTCCTAGCTGTGTGTTCTAATCTCTCTCCCCCTCTCTCTCTCCCCCTCTCCCTCCAGTGGTTCTGTCCTAGCTGTGTGTTCTAATCTCTCTCTCCCCTCTCCCTCCAGTGGTTCTGTCCTAGCTGTGTGTTCTAATCTCTCTCCCCCTCTCCCTCCAGTGGTTCTGTCCTAGCTGTGTGTTCTAATCTCTCTCCCCCTCTCCCTCCAGTGGTTCTGTCCTAGCTGTGTGTTCTAATCTCTCTCCCCCTCTCTCTCTCCCCCTCTCCCTCCAGTGGTTCTGTCCTAGCTGTGTGTTCTAATCTCTCTCCCCCTCTCTCTCTCCCCCTCTCCCTCCAGTGGTTCTGTCCTAGCTGTGTGTTCTAATCTCTCTCCCCTCTCCCTCCAGTGGTTCTGTCCTAGCTGTGTGTTCTAATCTCTCTCCCCCTCTCCCTCCAGTGGTTCTGTCCTAGCTGTGTGTTCTAATCTCTCTCCCCCTCTCTCTCTCCCCTCTCCCTCCAGTGGTTCTGTCCTAGCTGTGTGTTCTAATCTCTCTCCCCCTCTCCCTCCAGTGGTTCTGTCCTAGCTGTGTGTTCTAATCTCTCTCCCCCTCTCTCTCTCCCCCTCTCCCTCCAGTGGTTCTGTCCTAGCTGTGTGTTCTAATCTCTCTCCCCCTCTCTCCTCTCCCCCTCTCCCTCCAGTGGTTCTGTCCTAGCTGTGTGTTCTAATCTCTCTCCCCCCTCTCTCCCCCTCTCCCTCCAGTGGTTCTGTCCTAGCTGTGTGTTCTAATCTCTCTCCCCCTCTCCCTCCAGTGGTTCTGTCCTAGCTGTGTGTTCTAATCTCTCTCTCCCCTCTCCTCCAGTGGTTCTGTCCTAGCTGTGTGTTCTAATCTCTCTCCCCCTCTCCCTCCAGTGGTTCTGTCCTAGCTGTGTGTTCTAATCTCTCTCCCCTCTCCCTCCAGTGGTTCTGTCCTAGCTGTGTGTTCTAATCTCTCTCCCCCCTCTCCCTCCAGTGGTTCTATGTCCTAGCTGTGTGTTCTAATCTCTCTCCCCTCTCTCTCTCTCCCCCCTCTCCCTCCAGTGGTTCTGTCCTAGCTGTGTGTTCTAATCTCTCTCCCCATCTCTCTCTCTCTCTCCCCCTCTCCCTCCAGTGGTTCTGTCCTAGCTGTGGCAGCAGGTTTGTTGTACGGTACCTCTTTTGTTCCAGTTCTCTACATTAAGAACCACGCAGCACATCATGACAGCCGCTTCACTGGGGCAAGCCAGTTTGGTACGTCACAGCTGCATTACCCGTCTCTCCCCTTCAGCTGCATTACCCGTCTCTCCCCCTCACAGCTGCATTACCCGTCTCTCCCTCACAGCTGCATTACCCGTCTCTCCCCTTCACAGCTGCATTACCCGTCTCTCCCCTTCACAGCTGCATTACCCGTCTCTCCCCTTTACAGCTGCATTACCCGTCTCTCCCCTTCACAGCTGCATTACCCGTCTCTCCCCTTCACAGCTGCATTACCCGTCTCTCTCCCTCACAGCTGCATTACCCGTCTCTCCCCTTCACAGCTGCATTACCCGTCTATCTCCCTCACAGCTGCATTACCCGTCTCTCTCCCTCACAGCTGCATTACCCGTCTCTCCCCTTCAGCTGCATTACCCGTCTCTCCCCTTCACAGCTGCATTACCCGTCTATCTCCCTCACAGCTGCATTACCCGTCTCTCTCCCTCACAGCTGCATTACCCGTCTCTCCCCTTCAGCTGCATTACCCGTCTCTCCCCTTTACCGCTGCATTACCCGTCTCCCCTTCACAGCTGCATTACCCATCTCTCCCCTTTACAGCTGCATTACCCGTCTCTCCCCTTTACCGCTGCATTACCCGTCTCTCCCTCACAGCTACATTACCCGTCTCTCCCCTTCACAGCTGCATTACCCGTCTCTCCCCTTCACAGCTGCATTACCCGTCTCTCCCCTTTACAGCTGCATTACCCGTCTCTCCCCTTTACAGCTGCATTACCCGTCTCTCCCCTTTACAGCTGCATTACCCGTCTCTCCCCTTCACAGCTGCATTACCCGTCTCTCTCCCTCACAGCTGCATTACCCGTCTCTCCCCCTCACAGCTGCATTACCCGTCTTTCCCCTTTACCGATGCATTACCCGTCTCTCCCCTTTACCGATGCATTACCCGTCTCTCCCCTTTACAGCTGCATTACCCGTCTCTCCCCTTTACAGCTGCATTACCCGTCTCTCCCCTTTACAGCTGCATTACCCGTCTCTCCCCTTCACAGCTGCATTACCCGTCTCTCTCCCTCACAGCTGCATTACCCGTCTCTCCCCCTCACAGCTGCATTACCCGTCTTTCCCCTTTACCGATGCATTACCCGTCTCTCCCCTTTACCGATGCATTACCCGTCTCTCCCCTTTACAGCTGCATTACCCGTCTCTCCCCTTTACCGATGCATTACCCGTCTCTCCCCTTTACAGCTGCATTACCCGTCTCTCCCCTTTACAGCTGCATTACCCGTCTCTCCCCTTCACAGCTGCATTACCCGTCTCTCCCCTTTACAGCTGCATTACCCGTCTCTCCCCCTAACAGCTGCATTACCCGTCTCTCCCCCTAACAGCTGCATTACCCGTCTCTCCCATTTACCGATGCATTACCCGTCTCTCCCCTTTACCGATGCATTACCCGTCTCTCCCCTTTACAGCTGCATTACCCGTCTCTCCCCTTTACAGCTGCATTACCCGTCTCTCCCCTTCACAGCTGCATTACCCGTCTCTCCCCTTCACAGCTGCATTACCCGTATCTCCCCTTCAGCTGCATTACCCGTCTCTCCCCCTCACAGCTGCATTACCCGTCTCTCCCCTTCACAGCTGCATTACCCGTCTCTCCCCTTCACAGCTGCATTACCCGTCTCTCCCCTTTACAGCTGCATTACCCGTCTCTCCCCTTTACAGCTGCATTACCCGTCTCTCCCCTTTACAGCTGGATTACCCGTCTCTCCCCTTTACAGCTGGATTACCCGTCTCTCCCCTTCACAGCTGCATTACCCGTCTCTCCCCTTCAGCTGCATTACCCGTCTCTCCCCTTCACAGCTGCATTACCCGTCTCTCCCCTTCACAGCTGCATTACCCGTCTCTCCCCTTTACAGCTGGATTACCCGTCTCTCCCCTTCACAGCTGGATTACCCGTCTCTCCCCTTCAGCTGCATTACCCGTCTCTCCCCTTCAGCTGCATTACCCGTCTCTCCCCTCACAGCTGCATTACCCGTCTCTACCCTTCACAGCTGCATTACCCGTCTCTCCCCTTCACAGCTGCATTACCCGTCTCTCCCCTTTACAGCTGCATTACCCGTCTCTCCCCTTTACAGCTGCATTACCCGTCTCTCCCCTTTACAGCTGCATTACCCGTCTCTCCCCTTCACAGCTGCATTACCCGTCTCTCCCCTTCACAGCTGCATTACCCGTCTCTCCCCTTCACAGCTGCATTACCCGTCTCTCCCCTTCACAGCTGCATTACCCGTCTCTCCCCTTCACAGCTGCATTACCCGTCTCTCCCCTTTACAGCTGCATTACCCGTCTCTCCCCTTCACAGCTGCATTACCCGTCTCTCCCCTTCACAGCTGCATTACCCGTCTCTCCCCTCACAGCTGCATTACCCGTCTCTCCCCTCACAGCTGCATTACCCGTCTCTCCCCTTCACAGCTGCATTACCCGTCTCTCCCCTTCACAGCTGCATTACCCGTCTCTCCCCTCACAGCTGCATTACCCGTCTCTCCCCCTCACAGCTGCATTACCCGTCTCTCCCCTCACAGCTGCATTACCCGTCTCTCCCCTCACAGCTGCATTACCCGTCTCTCCCCTTTACAGCTGCATTACCCGTCTCTCCCCTTTACCGCTGCAGAGAGATTGTCTTTTGTTTTTGGGAAGAATTGTTTGAGATTTTAGTTATTGTTGGAGGTGCGTCTTGGTTAGTTTAGTGCCTAATCCTGCCTAATGAGCGGGCCGGCCTTGATCAGAGCATTATCTTCTTCACATTGAGTTGCATGGTTTGTAAATGGCTTTAAGCTATATGACCGCCATCTAGTGGCCATAATACATTTATGTCAAAAGATTCAGTTCATGGCTCCAGCACTGCAGGTGGCGGTAAATCGGTAAATATTAGCTTTGCACTTTTTTGAAACATCAAAAGAAGAAGAAAATGTACTACTTTCAAATGGAGGTACAACGTTACGATCTCTATGGTGCCACCATAATGGCAGAGATACAATGTTGTGATCTCTATACATCTCTATGGTGCCACCATAAATACAATGTTGTGATCTCTATACATCTCTATGGTGCCATAATGGCAGAGATACAATGTTGTGATCTCTATACATCTCTATGGTGCCACCATAATGGCAGGGATACGTTGTGATCTCTATACATCTCTATGGTGCCACCATAATGGCAGGGATACGTTGTGATCTCTATACATCTCTATCTCCAGCAGCACCTGGCTGATATTTTCTTTCCTCTCTGTGTGTGTGTGTGTGTGTGTGTTGTGTGTGTGTGTGTGTGTGTGTGTGTGTGTGTGTGTGTGTGTGTGTGTGTGTGTGTGTGTGTGTGTGTGTGTGTGTGTGTGTGTGTGTATATATAGATCTGGACTATGTGTTTGCCCAGTTCAGTGGGATATTCCTGACCAGTACGGTCTACTTCCTGATCTACTGCGCTGCCATGAAGAACACACCTAGAGTCTACCCCAGAGCAATACTACCTGGTACACACACCTAGAGTCTACCCTAGAGCAATACTACCTGGTACACACACCTAGTTTACCCTAGAGCAATACTACCTGGTACACACACCTAGTCTATACTACCTGGTACACACACCTAGAGTCTACCCTAGAGCAATACTACCTGGTACACACACCTAGAGTCTACCCTAGAGCAATACTACCTGGTACACACACCTAGAGCAATACTACCTGGTACACACACACCTAGAGTCTACCCTAGAGCAATACTACCTGGTACACACACCTAGAGCAATACTACCTGGTACACACACCTAGAGTCTACCCTAGAGCAATACTACCTGGTACACACACCTAGAGTCTACCCTAGAGCAATACTACCTGGTACACACACCTAGAGTCTACCCTAGAGCAATACTACCTGGTACACTCACCTAGAGTCTACCCTAGAGCAATACTACCTGGTACACACACCTAGAGCAATACTCCCTGGTACACACACACCTAGAGAGTTATACTCCCTGGTACACATTTACATTTACATTTAAGTAATTTAGCAGACGCTCTTATCCAGAGCGACTTACACACACACCTAGAGAGTTATACTACCTGGTACACACACACCTAGAGAGTTATACTACCTGGTACACACACACCTAGAGAGTTATACTCCCTGGTACACACACCTAGAGAGTTATACTCCCTGGTACACACACCTAGAGAGTTATACTCCCTGGTACACACACCTAGAGAGTTATACTCCCTGGTACACACACCTAGAGAGTTATACTCCCTGGTACACACACCTAGAGTTATACTCCCTGGTACACACACCTAGAGAGTTATACTCCCTGGTACACACACCTAGAGTTATACTCCCTGGTACACACACCTAGAGAGTTATACTCCCTGGTACACACACCTAGAGTTATACTCCCTGGTACACACACCTAGAGTTATACTCCCTGGTACACACACCTAGAGTTATACTCCCTGGTACACACACCTAGAGTTATACTCCCTGGTACACACACCTAGAGTTATACTCCCTGGTACACACACCTAGAGTTATACTCCCTGGTACACACACCTAGAGTTATACTCCCTGGTACACACACCTAGAGTTATACTCCCTGGTACACACACCTAGAGTTATACTCCCTGGTACACACACCTAGAGTTATACTCCCTGGTACACACACCTAGAGTTATACTCCCTGGTACACACACCTAGAGTTATACTCCCTGGTACACACACCTAGAGTTATACTCCCTGGTACACACACCTAGAGTTATACTCCCTGGTACACACACCTGAGAGTTATACTCCCTGGTACACACACCTAGAGTTATACTCCCTGGTACACACACCTAGAGTTATACTCCCTGGTACACACACCTAGAGTTATACTCCCTGGTACACACACCTAGAGTTATACTCCCTGGTACACACACCTAGAGTTATACTCCCTGGTACACACACCTAGAGTTATACTCCCTGGTACACACACCTAGAGTTATACTCCCTGGTACACACACCTAGAGTTATACTCCCTGGTACACACACCTAGAGTTATACTCCCTGGTACACACACCTAGAGTTATACTCCCTGGTACACACACCTAGAGTTATACTCCCTGGTACACACACCTAGAGTTATACTCCCTGGTACACACACCTAGAGTTATACTCCCTGGTACACACACCTAGAGTTATACTCCCTGGTACACACACCTAGAGTTATACTCCCTGGTACACACACCTAGAGTTATACTCCCTGGTACACACACCTAGAGTTATACTCCCTGGTACACACACCTAGAGTTATACTCCCTGGTACACACACCTAGAGTTATACTCCCTGGTACACACACCTAGAGTTATACTCCCTGGTACACACACCTAGAGTTATACTCCCTGGTACACACACACACACACACACACACACACACACACACACACACCTAGAGAGTTATACTCCCTGGTACACACACACACAGTTATACTCCCTGGTACACACACCTACAGACATACTCCCTGGTACACACACCTAGAGAGTTATACTCCCTGGTACACACACCTAGAGACACACACACACACTGGTACACACACACCTAGAGAGTTATACTCCCTGGTACACACACACACACACACACACACACACACACACCTAGAGAGTTATACTCCCTGGTACACACACACACACACACACACACACACACCTAGAGAGTTATACTCCCTGGTACACACACACACACACACACACCTAGAGAGTTATACTCCCTGGTACACACACACACACACACACACCTAGAGAGTTATACTCCCTGGTACACACACACACACACACACACCTAGAGAGTTATACTCCCTGGTACACACACACCCACCTAGAGAGTTATACTCCCTGGTACACACACACCCAGACTAGTGCTACACTGCCTGGTTAGATTGTAGGGTTATTTACACTGTGTGTATTTTCATCCAGGCTTTGTCTCTGGGGTGATGTGGGGTATTGCTACCTGCTGCTGGTTTCTGGCCAACACCTACCTGAGTGCTGTGGTCAGTTTCCCCATAATAACCACGGTGAGTATTACTACTACAGAGGTACTATATTAATACTATATTAGTACTACAGCGGTACTATATTAATACTACAGCGGTATTATATTAATACTACAGCGGTATTATATTAATACTACAGCGGTACTATATTAATACTACAGCGGTATTATATTACTTCTGTAGCTCAGTTACTACATGGCGCACGCCAGGGTAGTGGGTTCGTTAATACCACCCATACGTAGAATGTATGCACACATGACTGTAAGTCGCTTTGGATAAAAGCGTCTGCTAAATGGCATATATATATATATATTAATACTACAGCGGTATTATATTAATACTACAGCAGTATTATATTAATACTACAGCGGTACTATATTAATACTACAGCGGTACTATATTAATACTACAGCGGTATTATGTTAATACTACAGCGGTACTATATTAATACTACAGCGGTACTATATTAATACTACAGCGGTACTATATTAATACTACAGCGGTACTATATTAATACTACAGCGGTATTATATTAATACTACAGCGGTATTATATTAATACTACAGCGGTATTATATTAATACTACAGCGGTATTATATTAATACTACAGCGGTATTATATTAATACTACAGCGGTATTATATTAATACTACAGCGGTATTATATTAATACTACAGCCAGCGGTATTATAGTAATACTACAGCGGTATTATATTAATACTACAGCCAGCGGTATTATAGTAATACTACAGCGGTACTGCGTTAATACTACAGCGGTACTGCGTTAATACTACAGCGGTACTGCGTTAATACTACAGCGGTACTGTTAATACTACAGCGGTACTGTGTTAATACTACAGCGGTACTGTGTTAATACTACAGCGGTACTGTGTTAATACTACAGCGGTACTGTGTTAATACTACAGCGGTATTATGTTACTACTACAGCGGTATTATGTTACTACTACAGCGGTATTATATTAATACTACAGCGGTACTATATTAATACTACGTCAGTATGTACTACAGCGGTACTATATTAATACTACAGCGGTATTATATTAATACTACAGCGGTACTATATTAATACTACGTCAGTATGTACTACAGCGGTATTATATTAATACTACAGCGGTACTATATTAATACTACGTCAGTACGTACTACAGCGGTACTATATTAATACTACAGCGGTACTATATTAATACTACAGCGGTACTATATTAATACTACAGCGGTACTATATTAATACTACAGCGGTACTATATTAATACTACAGCGGTACTATATTAATACTACAGCGGTACTATATTAATACTACAGCGGTACTATATTAATACTACAGCGGTATTATATTAATACTACAGCGGTATTATATTAATACTACAGCGGTACTATGTTAATACTACAGCGGTACTATGTTAATACTACAGCGGTACTATGTTAATACTACAGCGGTACTATGTTAATACTACAGCGGTACTATGTTAATACTACAGCGGTACTATGTTAATACTACAGCGGTACTATGTTAATACTACAGCGGTACTATGTTAATACTACAGCGGTACTATGTTAATACTACAGCGGTACTATGTTAATACTACAGCGGTACTATATTAATACTACATTAGTACTACAGCGGTACTATATTAATACTACAGCGGTACTATATTAATACTACAGCGGTACTATATTAATACTACAGCGGTACTATATTAATACTACAGCCAGCGGTATTATAGTTAATACTACAGCCAGCGGTATTATATTAATACTACAGCCAGCGGTATTATAGTAATACTACAGCCAGCGGTACTGTGTTAATACTACAGCGGTACTGTGTTAATACTACGGCGGTACTGTGTTAATACTACGGCGGTACTGTGTTAATACTACGGCGGTACTGTGTTAATACTACAGCGGTACTATGTTAATACTACAGCGGTACTGTGTTAATACTACGGCGGTACTGTGTTAATACTACAGCGGTACTATGTTAATACTACAGCGGTACTGTGTTAATACTACAGCGGTACTGTGTTAATACTACAGCGGTACTATGTTAATACTACGGCGGTACTGTGTTAATACTACAGCGGTACTATGTTAATACTACAGCGGTACTATGTTAATACTACAGCGGTACTGTGTTAATACTACGGCGGTACTGTGTTAATACTACGGCGGTACTGTGTTAATACTACGGCGGTACTATGTTAATACTACAGCGGTATTATATTAATACTACAGCGGTATTATATTAATACTACAGCGGTATTATATTAATACTACAGCGGTACTGTTACTACTGCAGCGGTACTATATTAATACTACAGCGGTATTATATTAATACTACAGCGGTATTATATTAATACTACAGCGGTACTGTGTTAATACTACAGCGGTACTGTGTTAATACTGCAGCGGTACTATATTAATACTACGGCGGTACTATATTAATACTACATTAATACTACAGCGGTATTATATTAATACTACAGCGGTATTATATTAATACTACAGCGGTATTATATTAATACTACAGCGGTACTGTTACTACTGCAGCGGTATTATATTAATACTACAGCGGTATTATATTAATACTACAGCGGTATTATATTAATACTACAGCGGTACTGTGTTAATACTACAGCGGTACTGTGTTAATACTACAGCGGTACTGTGTTAATACTACGGCGGTACTGTGTTAATACTACGGCGGTATTATATTAATACTACGGCGGTATTATGTTAATACTACGGCGGTACTATGTTAATACTACGGCGGTACTGTGTTAATACTACGGCGGTACTGTGTTAATACTACAGCGGTATTATATTAATACTACAGCGGTACTGTGTTAATACTACAGTGGTACTGTGTTAATACTGCAGCGGTACTATATTAATACTACGGCGGTACTATATTAATACTACATTAATACTACATCGGTACTATATTAATACTACATTAATACTACAGCGGTATTATATTAATACTACAGTGGTATTATATTAATACTACAGCGGTATTATATTAATACTACAGCGGTACTGTTACTACTGCAGCGGTACTATATTAATACTGCAGCGGTATTATATTAATACTACAGCGGTATTATATTAATACTACAGCGGTATTATATTAATACTACAGCGGTATTATATTAATACTACAGCGGTACTGTGTTAATACTACAGCGGTACTGTGTTAATACTACGGCGGTACTGTGTTAATACTACGGCGGTACTGTGTTAATACTACGGCGGTACTGTGTTAATACTACGGCGGTACTGTGTTAATACTACGGCGGTACTGTGTTAATACTACGGCGGTACTGTGTTAATACTACGGCGGTACTGTGTTAATACTACGGCGGTACTGTGTTAATACTACGGCGGTACTGTGTTAATACTACGGCGGTACTGTGTTAATACTACGGCGGTACTGTGTTAATACTACGGCGTTACTGTGTTAATACTACGGCGTTACTGTGTTAATACTACAGCGGTACTGTGTTAATACTGCGGCGGTACTGTGTTAATACTACGGCGGTACTGTTACTACTGCAGCGGTACTATATTAATACTGCGGCGGTACTATATTAATACTACGGCGGTACTGTGTTGATGCTACGGCGGTACTGTGTTGATGCTACGGCGGTACTGTGTTGATGCTACGGCGGTACTGTGTTGATGCTACGGCGGTACTGTGTTGATGCTACAGCGGTACTGTGTTAATACTGCAGCGGTACTATATTAATACTACGGCGGTACTATATTAATACTACATTAATACTACAGCGGTATTATATTAATACTACAGCGGTATTATATTAATACTACAGCGGTATTATATTAATACTACAGCGGTACTGTTACTACTGCAGCGGTACTATATTAATACTACAGCGGTATTACATTAATACTACAGCGGTATTATATTAATACTACAGCGGTATTATATTAATACTACAGCGGTACTATGTTAATACTACAGCGGTACTGTGTTAATACTGCAGCGGTACTATATTAATACTACGGCGGTACTATATTATACTTTAATACTACAGCGGTATTATATTAATACTACAGCGGTATTATATTAATACTACAGCGGTATTATATTAATACTACAGCGGTACTGTTACTACTGCAGCGGTACTATATTAATACTACAGCGGTATTATATTAATACTACAGCGGTATTATATTAATACTACAGCGGTACTGTGTTAATACTACAGCGGTACTGTGTTAATACTACAGCGGTACTGTGTTAATACTACAGCGGTACTGTGTTAATACTACGGCGGTATTGTGTTAATACTACGGCGGTACTGTGTTAATACTACGGCGGTACTGTGTTAATACTACGGCGGTACTGTGTTAATACTACGGCGGTACTGTGTTAATACTACGGCGGTACTGTGTTAATACTACGGCGGTACTGTGTTAATACTGCAGCGGTACTGTGTTAATACTACGGCGGTACTATATTAATACTGCGGCGGTACTGTTACTACTGCAGCGGTACTATATTAATACTGCGGCGGTACTATGTTAATACTACGGCGGTACTGTGTTGATGCTACGGCGGTACTGTGTTGATGCTACGGCGGTACTGTGTTGATGCTACGGCGGTACTGTGTTGATGCTACGGCGGTACTGTGTTGATGCTACGGCGGTACTGTGTTGATGCTACGGCGGTACTGTGTTGATGCTACGGCGGTATTTATTTATTTATTTTACCTTTATTTAACTAGGCAAGTCAGTTCGGGGGTTTGAACTTGCAACCTTCCAGTTACTAGTCTAACGCTCTAACTTGGCTACCATGCCGCCCCACTTTACTGTGTCTCTGTAGGGTCCTGGTCTGATTGCAGCTCTTTGGGGAGTGGTGGTCTTTAAGGAGGTTAAGGTAGGTAACTGTTCTATTCAAAAATATGTTACCATATATATTACCAAAGCAAACTTAGAGAAACGTGTTAACCTTTTTCACTTGTGAGTTACAAATATCTGAAACGCATTAAGAAGGCACACCTGTTAATTGAAATGCATTCCTGGTGACTAACTCATGAAGCTGGTTGAGAGAATGCCATGCTGTCATCAAGGCAAAGGGTGGCTATTTGAAGAATCTCAAATATATAAAATATATTTTGATTTGTTTAACACTTTTTTTTGGTTATTACATGATTCCATGTGTTATGTCATAGTTTTGATCTTCACTATTATATTGCAATGTAGAAAATAGTCAAAATAAAGAAAAATCCTTGAGTAGGTGTCCAAACTTTTGACTGGTATCAGACCTACCAACATGCTCGCATTTTGGTACCAACTACACAATTCTTTGTCCATGTACTCATTTTTATAAAAAATAAATCCACTGAGTAAATCACGCAACCTGATAGACTGTAATTATGATTCACGTCACAAAAACATTACAAAAGTATAATAAAAAATACATCTAAACATCTTGGCATTAAATGGAGTGGGGAGTTTAGAAGACTGCGCGATGAAGAGTGAGTTGTCCGGTATTAGCTATAGAGGCAAAGCTTCTAAAATGCCTTACACTAGATTTGAGATTTGATCAATTTTGAAATGATTTATGAGAAGCATGTCACAGAGAAGCGTTCTTTAGGTCCTGGCCTGTGATGTCACAGAGAAGCATTCTTTGGGTCCTGGCCTGTGATGTCACAGAGAAGCATTCTTTGGGTCCTGGCCTGTGATGTCACAGAGAAGCATTCTTTGGGTCCTGGCCTGTGATGTCAAAGAAGCGTTCTTTAGGTTAGAGTTAGGGAATGTTCACCTCCTTAGGTCCTCAGATAGCAGAAGGAGAAGTGAATGTTTACCTCCTTAGGTCCTCAGATAGCAGAAGGAGAAGTGAATGTTCACCTCCTTAGGTCCTCAGAAGTGAATGTTCACCTCCTTAGGTCCTCAGAAGTGAATGTTCACCTCCTTAGGTCCTCAGAAGTGAATGTTCACCTCCTTAGGTCCTCAGAAGTGAATGTTCACCTCCTTAGGTCCTCAGAAGTGAATGTTCACCTCCTTAGGTCCTCAGAAGTGAATGTTCACCTCCTTAGGTCCTCAGAAGTGAATGTTCACCTCCTTAGGTCCTCAGAAGTGAATGTTCACCTCCTTAGGTCCTCAGAAGTGAATGTTCACCTCCTTAGGTCCTCAGAAGTGAATGTTCACCTCCTTAGGTCCTCAGAAGTGAATGTTCACCTCCTCAGATAGCAGAAGGAGAAGTGAATGTTCACCTCATTCGGTCCTCAGATGCTGCAACAACAGTAAAATAATGCTAGCTGCCACCTTCAGAGGTGTCCAACATCTTTACTACCTGTCCGTCTGGTATTACCCCTTAGAATGCCCTTCTAGCCAATCAGAATTGAATAGTATTCAACAATGCCGTGGCATAATTAAGCAATGATGCCCGAGAAGGGTGTGTGGTATATGGTCAATCGCTTCTATTGCTTAAATGCAAACTTTGCAAACTGGAAAACATTTATCCGGAGGCTGCATTCATTGTAGCTGGGGGTTTTAACAAAGCCAATCTGAAAACAAGACTCCCTAAATTTTATCAGCATATCGATTGCGCAACCAGGGGTGGTAAAACCTTGGATCATTGTTACTCTAACTTCCGCGACGCATATAAGGCCCTGCCCCGCCCCCCTTTCGGAAAAGCTGACCACGACTCCATTTTGCTGATCCCTGCCTACAGACAGAAATTAAAACAAGAGACTCCCACGCTGAGGTCTGTCCCAACGCTGGTCAGACCAAGCTGACTCTACACTCCAAGACTGCTTCCATCACGTGGACTGGGACATGTTTCGTATTGCGTCAGATGGGAATATTGACGAATACGCTGATTCGGTGTGCGAGTTCATTAGAACGTGCGTCGAAGATGTCATTCCCATAGCAACGATAAAAACATTCCCTAACCAGAAACCGTGGATTGATGGCAGCATTCGCGTGAAACTGAAAGCGCGAACCACTGCTTTTAATCAGGGCAAGGTGTCTGGCAACATGACTGAATACAAACAGTGCAGCTATTCCCTCCGTAAGGCTATCAAACAAGCTAAGCGTCAGTACAGAGACAAAGTGGAATCTCAATTCAATGGCTCAGACACAAGAGGCATGTGGCAGGGTCTACAGTCAATCACGGACTACAAGATGAAATCCAGCCCAGTCACGGACCAGGATGTCTTGCTCCCAGGCAGACTAAATAACTTTTTGCCCGCTTTGAGGACAATACAGTGCCACTGACACGGCCTGCAACGGAAACATGCAGTCTCTCCTTCACTGCAGCCGAGGTGAGTAAGACATTTAAACGTGTTAACCCTCGCAAGGCTGCAGGCCCAGACGGCATCCCCAGCCGCGCCCTCCGAGCATGCGCAGACCAGCTGGCCGGTGTGTTTACGGACATATTCAATCAATCCCTATACCAGTCTGCTGTTCCCACATGCTTCAAGAGGGCCACCATTGTTCCTGTTCCCAAGAAAGCTAAGGTAACTGAGCTAAACGACTACCGCCCCGTAGCACTCACTTCCGTCATCATGAAGTGCTTTGAGAGACTAGTCAAGGACCATATCACCTCCACCCTACCTGACACCCTAGACCCACTCCAATTTGCTTACCGCCCAAATAGGTGCACAGACGATGCAATCTCAACCACACTGCACACTGCCCTAACCCACCTGGACAAGAGGAATACCTATGTGAGAATGCTGTTCATCGACTACAGCTCGGCATTCAACACCATAGTACCCTCCAAGCTCGTCATCAAGCTCGAGACCCTGGGTCTCGACCCCGCCCTGTGCAACTGGGTACTGGACTTCCTGACGGGCCGCCCCCAGGTGGTGAGGGTAGGCAACAACATCTCCTCCCCGCTGATCCTCAACACGGGGGCCCCACAAGGGTGCGTTCTGAGCCCTCTCCTGTACTCCCTGTTCACCCACGACTGCGTGGCCACGCACGCCTCCAACTCAATCATCAAGTTTGCGGACGACACAACAGTGGTAGGCTTGATTACCAACAACGACGAGACGGCCTACAGGGAGGAGGTGAGGGCCCTTGGAGTGTGGTGTCAGGAAAATAACCTCACACTCAACGTCAACAAAACTAAGGAGATGATTGTGGACTTCAGGAAACAGCAGAGGGAACACCCCCTATCCACATCGATGGAACAGTAGTGGAGAGGGTAGCTAGTTTTAAGTTCCTCGGCATACACATCACAGACAAACTGAATTGGTCCACTCACACTGACAGCGTCGTGAAGAAGGCGCAGCAGCGCCTATTCAACCTCAGGAGGCTGAAGAAATTTGGCTTGTCACCAAAAGCACTCACAAACTTCTACAGATGCACAATCGAGAGCATCCTGGCGGGCTGTATCACCGCCTGGTACGGCAACTGCTCCGCCCTCAACCGTAAGGCTCTCCAGAGGGTAGTGAGGACTGCACAACGCATCACCGGGGGCAAACTACCTGCCCTCCAGGACACCTACACCACCCGTTGTTACAGGAAGGCCATAAAGATCATCAAGGACATCAACCACCCGAACCACTGCCTGTTCACCCCGCTATCATCCAGAAGGCGAGGTCAGTACAGGTGCATCAAAGCTGGGACCGAGAGACTGAAAAACAGCTTCTATCTCAAGGCCATCAGACTGTTAAATAGCCACCACTAACATTGAGTGGCTGCTGCCAACACACTGTCATTGACACTGACCCAACTCCAGCCATTTTAATAATGGGAATTGATGGGAAATGATGTAAATATATCACTAGCCACTTTAAACAATGCTACCTTATATAATGTTACTTACCCTACATTATTCATCTCATATGCATATGTATATACTGTACTCTACAACATCGACTGCATCCTTATGTAACACATGTATCACTAGCCACTTTAACTATGCCACTTTGTTTACTTTGTCTACACACTCATCTCATATGTATATACTGTACTCGATACCATCTACTGTATGCTGCTCTGTACCATCACTCATTCATATATCCTTATGTACATGTTCCTTATCCCCTTACACTGTGTATAAGACAGTAGTTTTGGAATTGTTAGTTAGATTACTTGTTGGTTATCACTGCATTGTCGGAACTAGAAGCACAAGCATTTCGCTACACTCGCATTAACATCTGCTAACCATGTGTATGTGACAAATAAAATTTGATTTGATTTGATTTTGATTTGAATGACCTCTCGTCCTCAGGGTTGGTGTAACTTCCTCATCCTGGGCATGGCGTTCTCATTGGTTCTCGCTGGAGCCCTGCTGACAGCCTTCTCCAAGGTGTGACACACACCTGGTCTAAGGTGTTATGACTTTCCGCCAGACACTCAGGGAACCAGGATGGTTACTGTACTCCAGAAGGGAACTGTCTTTTCACCTAGTTTCTATGGAAATCATTTCTAGTTAGTCTCTTAATATTTTAATGTTTGATCAAATTATTTGTCTATTTCCATGAATTCATCTCAAAGGGATACTATTTTTTATAAAGTTATCTAATGTGATACCAGTGGATGAAGAGGTTTAGCTGTAGAGTTATATAATGTAATGTCACAGCCAGTGGATGAAGAGGGTTAACTGTAGAGTCAATACTTCCTGTTGATCTGGCCAAAGTAAACACTTCTAAGATCAACATGACTGTACATTTGTTGAAGAGAATGCGTGGGCTTTCAGCTCTATGAAAGGTTTTGTAGTCATTTGACATGTTGAATAATTATATAACAGGTTGGGTTCTGAGAATATGAAATATACTTATTCATGTCACTGAGGGAGGGAGGGTAATGTATAACGTTTACATTATGTCAGGATATGTCACTGAGGCACAGGGGGTAATGTATAAGGTTTACATTATGTCAGGATATGTCACTGAGGCATTATGTCAGGATATGTCACTGAGGGAGGGTAATGTATAAGGTTTGTCACTGATTATGTCACAGGGGGTAATGTATAAGGTTTACATTATGTCAGGATATGTCACTGAGGGAGGGTAATGTATAACTGTTTACATTATGTCAGGATAATGTTTACATGTCAGGGTCACTGAGGGATGGTAATGTCATAACATTTTTACATTATGTCAGGATATGTCAGGGGGGCAGTGTAATGTATAAGGTTTACATTATGTCAGGATATGTCACTGAGGGATAATGTATAAGGTTTACATTATGTCAGGATATGTCACTGAGGGAGGGTAATGTATAACGTTTACATTATGTCAGGATGTCACTGAGGGAGGGTAATGTATAAGGTTTACATTATGTCAGGTTGTCACTGAGGGAGGGATGGTAATGTATAACATTTACATTATGTCAGGATATGTCAGAGGTAGTGTAATGTATAAGGTTTACATTATGTCAGGATATGTCAGAGAGAGGTAGGGTAATGTATAATGTTTACATTATGTCAGGATATGTCACTGAGGAACAGGGGGTAATGTATAAGGTTTACATTATGTCAGGATATGCCACTGAGGGAGGGTAATGTATAAGGTTTACATTATGTCAGGATATGTCACTGAGGGAGGGTAATGTATAATGTTTACATTGTCAGGATATGTCACTGAGGGAGGGTAATGTATAACGTTTACATTATGTCAGCATATGTCACTGAGGCACAGGGGGTAATGTATAAGGTTTACATTATGTCAGAGAGAGGTAGGGTAATGTATGTTTACATTATGTCAGGATATGTCACTGAGGCACAGGGGGTAATGTTTACATTATGTCAGAAAGAGGTAGGGTAATGTATAATGTTTACATTATGTCAGGATATGTCACTGAGGCACAGGGGGTAATGTATAAGGTTTACATTATGTCAGGATATGTCAGAGAGAGGTAATGGGTTTAATTATGTCAGGATATGTCACTGAGGGAGGTTTACATGTTTACATTGTCAGGATATGTCACTGAGGAACAGGGGGTAATGTATAAGGTTTACATTATGTCAGGATATGTCAGAGAGGGGTATAATGTTTAGTCAGGTAATGTATAACGTTTACATTATGTCATTAGTTGAGGTAGGGGGTAATGATTATGTCAGAGTTAATTATAATGTTTAGTTAGTCTATACTTTAGAACCTAATGTTTACATTATGTCAGAAAGAGTTAATGTATAATGTTTACATTATGTCAGTTAATTATAAGGTTTACATTATGTCTATAGAGAGAGGTTAATGTATAAGGTTTACATTACGTCAGGATATTAGAGAGTTAGGGATTATGCTGGTTAATTGTTTAGAGAGGGGTAGCTATATTTACAACCTAACAGTAGTTAGGAGTTATGGGATTATGCCGGTTAATTGTTTAGTTAGCTATATTTAGAACCTAACAGTAGGAGTTATGGGATTATGCCGGTTAATTGTTTAGTTAGCTATATTTACAACCTAACAGTATTAGGAGTTGGGATTATGCCGGTTAATTGTTTAGTTAGCTATATTTACAACCTAACAGTATTAGGAGTTATGGGATTATGCCGGTTAATTGTTTAGTTAGCTATATTTACAACCTAACAGTAGGAGTTATGGGATTATGCCGGTTAATTGTTAGCTATATTTACAACCTAGCAGTAGTAGGAGTTGGGATTATGCTGGTTAATTGTTTAGTTAGCTATATTTACAACCTAACAGTAGTAGGAGTTATGGGATTATGCCGGTTAATTGTTTAGTTAGCTATATTTAGAACCTAACAGTAGTAGGAGTTATGGGATTATGCCGGTTAATTGTTTAGTTAGCTATATTTACAACCTAACAGTATTAGGAGTTATGGGATTATGCCGGTTAATTGTTTATTTAGCTATATTTACAACCTAACAGTAGTAGGAGTTGGGATTATGCTGGTTAATTGTTTAGTTAGCTAGATGTCTAAACAGAACACTTCATCAGATGAATACAGGACCCATCAAATTAGCCAGGTGTGATTACAGCCATCTATTGTATTTCATGAACATGTCTAGACAATGTTTTTACCTGGAGTTTTCCCTTATTGTAGGTTACTACTTTGACCACTATTAGTCTTAATCTTTGGTTGTTTACTACACTACTCACTCTGTTTAGCACATGGCCTCATATGTGAATCCTTAAAGAGATGGGTGGGGCTAAGGCTTAAGAGGGTGTGAACGATGCTGAATAGGTGGGGCTAAAGCTTAAGAGGGTGTAGACAGAGCTCTCCAGTAGGTACCAAAATATTCAAGGGCCATTTTCTAAAAAGTGGGGTTACAAGTTTATCAACTTTCAAAGCAGAATTACTTCCCCATTGTTCCTCAGCTGTAGTGTATGATGTACCATTTTCTACCTCAGTCTCTACATTTATCCAATGTACAAAACACAATTTCAAATGTTGCTACATAATAATATATAATAATATGCCATTTAGCAGACGCTTTTATCCAAAGCGACTTACAGTTATGTATGGGTGGTCCCGGGGATCGAACCCACTACCCTGGCGTTACAAGCGCCATGCTCTACCAACTGAGCTACAGAAGGACCACTGGCTAGTATAGAGCCAGTTCAGGGTACAACAGTAGTGGGTAGTAGTAAGACCGAATCGGTGAGGTCGGTCACATTTGTTAACCTTCCGATAACATTGAGTTTACCACAACAGTAACCGGTTTCATTAATGACGTCGTCCCCAGTGACCGTACGTACATATCCCAACCAGAAGCCATGGAACACATCCACAATGATTGGTCCTGTTCATTAGAGAGCACTGTATCAACCAGGGTCATGTTCACTAGAGAACGCTGTATCAAAACATGTTTCAACCAGGGCAATAACTGTAAACTAAACATGATAATACCAGTCTAAATATTAACTTTAGGAGGGGTTTTCAATCAGATTTATTTATAAAGACCTTTTTACAACAGCCGATGCCACAAAATGATACACAGAAACCCAGCCTAAAACCCCAAACAATGTCAATATAGTTTAACCAATAGCAGTTTTTCATGGTTCCAGGAAGTGGATAAAGTTCATGTGCAGAAAGACACGGTTGGAAGAAGCTTCATTTTCCATCGTTCCCAGGGGTGTCACCAAAGCGGTGTTGTATGCATCAGGGAACTCCCAGGTGAATTCCATAAAGCCCTAACGATCACATGGTCGGGCAGGACGTCTCTTTGGCACTTCAGACATCTGATTACTGCTGTGTGTCAGTTGAAGAACAGGTCTTGACAGATACGTTGTGTATCTTCAGGGCAGGTGACTTCATGTCCGATGGTTCTGGGATCTGCATAGATCTCATAGTCGTTTCCCCCCTAAAGCAGTGTCAACATTAATATATCATATACTGTAGTTTCCTCCATAAAGCTATAACGCGGTTGTCGTCGTTGTCGTCATAAAGCTATAACACGGTTGTCATCATAAAGCTATAACGCGGTCGTCGTCATAAAGCTATAACACGGTTGTCATCATAAAGCTATAACACGGTTGTCATCATAAAGCTATAACACGGTTGTCGTCATAAAGCTATAACACGGTTGTCATCATAAAGCTATAACACGGTTGTCGTCATAAAGCTATAACACGGTTGTCGTCGTCATAAAGCTATAACACGGTTGTCGTCGTCATAAAGCTATAACACGGTTGTCGTCGTCATAAAGCTATAACGCGGTTGTCGTCGTCATAAAGCTATAACGCGGTTGTCATCATAAAGCTATAACGCGGTCGTCGTCGTCATAAAGCTATAACGCGGTCGTCGTCATAAAGCTATAACGCGGTCGTCGTCGTCATAAAGCTATAACGCGATCGTCGTCGTCATAAAGCTATAACGCGGTCGTCGTCGTCATAAAGCTATAACGCGGTCGTCGTCATCATAAAGCTATAACGCGGTCGTCGTCATAAAAAAATAACGCGGTCGTCGTCGTCATAAAGCTATAACGCGGTCGTCGTCGTCATAAAGCTATAACGCGGTTGTCGTCGTCATAAAGCTATAACGCGGTTGTCGTCGTCATAAAGCTATAACGCGGTCGTCGTCGTCATAAAGCTATAACGCGGTCGTCGTCGTCATAAAGCTATAACGCGGTCGTCGTCATAAAGCTATAACGCGGTCGTCGTCATAAAGCTATAACGCGGTTGTCGTCATAAAGCTATAACGCGGTTGTCATTATAAAGCTATAACACGGTTGTCATTATAAAGCTATAACGCGGTTGTCATTATAAAGCTATAACGCGGTTGTCATTATAAAGCTATAACGCGGTTGTCATTATAAAGCTATAACGCGGTTGTCATTATAAAGCTATAACTCGGTTGTCATTATAAAGCTATAACGCGGTTGTCATTATAAAGCTATAACGCGGTTGTCGTCATCATAAAGCTATAACGCGGTTGTCGTCATCATAAAGCTATAACGCGGTTGTCATTATAAAGCTATAACGCGGTTGTCGTCATAAAGCTATAACACGGTTGTCATTATAAAGCTATAACGCGGTTGTCATTATAAAGCTATAACACAGTTGTCATTATAAAGCTATAACGCAGTTGTCATCATAAAGCTATAACGCGGTTGTCATCATAAAGCTATAACGCGGTTGTCATTATAAAGCTATATAACACGGAGGTCATTATAAAGCTATAACACGGAGGTCATTATAAAGCTATAACACGGAGGTCATTATAAAGCTATAACACGGAGGTCATTATAAAGCTATAACACGGAGGTCATTATAAAGCTATAACACGGTTGTCATTATAAAGCTATAACACGGTTGTCATTATAAAGCTATAACACGGTTGTCATAAAGCTATAACACGGTTGTCATAAAGCTATAACACGGTTGTCATTATAAAGCTATAACACAGTTGTCATTATAAAGCTATAACACGGTTGTCATTATAAAGCTATAACACGGTTGTCATTATAAAGCTATAACACGGTTGTCATCATAAAGCTATAACACGGTTGTCGTCATCATAAAGCTACTTACAGGTTTAGTTTTGTCTCCAAAGAAGTGTATGGTTTTATAGGAGTCTTTCTCTACCAGGCCCAGACAGTAACGCTTGTCCCAGCCCTCTGGGAACACATCAAAACTGATCTGACCACCTACAGAGTTGGAGCGAGGAAGAGTGGGGGGAGAGAAGGAGATTAGAGGTCAGACTCACCTATAGAGAAGTCCTTAGGGTTCGAGGTCAGACTCACCTATAGAGAAGTCCTTAGGGTTCGAGGTCAGGGGTTAGAGGTCAGACTCACCTATAGAGAAGTCCTTGGGGTTCGAGGTCAGGGTTTAGAGGTCAGACTCACCTATAGAGAAGGTCAGTCCTTTGCCTTTAAACTCCTCTTGAAGAACGGCAACAAACTTCTCTCTGATTCGTTCTTTCTGTTGAGAGACAGCGGTCAATCAAAGTGACCTAACGACACAGACTGACAGACAGACATCATCCCTCCATACTTGGTCCAGCTGGTAGAACTCTATCCTCTCCTCCTGACTACAGCTCCGCCCGACCGGTGACACGTTCAACATTCCATTACGGAACTCTATAAACGTCCCCCTGAGGAGACACAGACAGAGGTTGGGTGAGCGTGTGTGAGAGGGAGAGAGACGGGGTGAGTGTGTGTGAGAGAGAGAGAGTGTGCACCTCTTCCTGTGTAGTGTAATCTAGGCCAGGTAGTTGACACAGACAGAGATGGTGTGAGTGAGAGAGAGACAGTGTGTACCTCTTCCTGGGTAGTGTAATCTTGGCCAGGTAGTTGAGACAGAAGTTGATGAAGTCTTGAAGAAGATCCTCCCCCATGTACGCCTGGATACTCTGAAACAACCAATCACAGCCCTGGATCCTCTGAAACAACCAGTGACTACAACGTGTCCATCTTGGTCAATAAACCACATGGGAGCATCAAAGGTTAGAGGTCAGGGTCTTACCTGTACTGCTACCAGCTGTCCATTCTGATAGGCCACCAATCCGTTTTCAGCAAACAGATAGTCCACCTTCTCGACCACTACGACACACAAATGCCCACATTACTACACAGTGTGTGTGTGTGTGTGTGTGTGTGTGTGTGTGTGTTTTGTGGTAAACTATTTAATATAGTAAACTATTGACTAACTAAAACTCACCCGTTGTGAATGACTCAGTTAATGCAGTAAAGATCAATGATGGTTTAGTGTGTGTGTGTGTGTGTGAGAGTGAGAGAGAGTCAACTGATCTGTCAGGTTGTATTTAGCTGCTCTGACCTTCTCAGCTCTTCTCTGTAAAGGTCGACACACACACACACACACACACACACACACACACACTTGATTCGCTGATCTTGATTCCATAGTGAGAAGTTATTGGTTGATCAGTGATTCTGTATATATTCTGTGTTATATTCTATATATTAATTTATATTTATGATAAACTGGTTAGTTTGGGTCCTGACGTCTGAATGCGTTCCCGAATGTTTCAGCATCTTGACTTTTTCCACATCTTGTTATGTTACAGTCTCATACTAAACTAAAGTATTCAGCCATCTTGTTATGTTACAGTCTCATACTAAACTATTCAGCCATCTTGTTGTGTTACAGTCTCATACTAAACTAAAGTATTCAGCCATCTTGTTGTGTTACAGTCTCATACTAAACTAAAGTATTCAGCCATCTTGTTGTGTTACAGTCTCATACTAAACTAAAGTATTCAGCCATCTTGTTATGTTACAGTCTCATACTAAACTATTCAGACATCTTGTTATGTTACAGTCTCATACTAAACTAAACTATTCAGCCATCTTGTTGTGTTACAGTCTCATACTAAACTAAAGTATTCAGCCATCTTGTTGTGTTACAGTCTCATACTAAACTATTCAACATCTTGTTATGTTACATTCATACTAAAGCCATCTTGTTGTGTTACAGTCTCATACTAAAGTATTCAGCCATCTTGTTGTGTTACAGTCTCATACTAAAGTATTCAGCCATCTTGTTGTGTTACAGTCTCATACTAAACTAAAGTATTCAGCCATCTTGTTGTGTTACAGTCTCATACTAAACTAAAGTATTCAGCCATCTTGTTATGTTACAGTCTCATACTAAACTAAAGTATTCAGCCATCTTGTTGTGTTACAGTCTCATACTAAACTAAAGTATTCAGCCATCTTGTTGTGTTACAGTCTCATACTAAACTAAAGTATTCAGCCATCTTGTTGTGTTACAGTCTCATACTAAACTAAAGTATTCAGCCATCTTGTTGTGTTACAGTCTCATACTAAACTAAAGTATTCAGCCATCTTGTTGTGTTACAGTCTCATACTAAACTAAAGTATTCAGCCATCTTGTTATGTTACAGTCTCATACTAAACTAAAGTATTCAGCCATCTTGTTATGTTACAGTCTCATACTAAACTAAAGTATTCAGCCATCTTGTTATGTTACAGTCTCATACTAAACTAAACTATTCAGCCATCTTGTTATGTTACAGTCTCATACTAAACTAAAGTATTCAGCCATCTTGTTGTGTTACAGTCTCATACTAAACTAAAGTATTCAGCCATCTTGTTGTGTTACAGTCTCATACTAAACTAAAGTATTCAGCCATCTTGTTGTGTTACAGTCTCATACTAAACTAAAGTATTCAGCCATCTTGTTGTGTTACAGTCTCATACTAAACTAAAGTATTCAGACATCTGGTTATGTTACAGTCTCATACTAAACTATTCAGCCATCTTGTTGTGTTACAGTCTCATACTAAAGTATTCAGCCATCTTGTTGTGTTACAGTCTCATACTAAACTAAAGTATTCAGCCATCTTGTTGTGTTACAGTCTCATACTAAACTATTCAGCCATCTTGTTGTGTTACAGTCTCATACTAAAGTATTCAGCCATCTTGTTGTGTTACAGTCTCATACTAAACTAAAGTATTCAGCCATCTTGTTATGTTACAGTCTCATACTAAACTAAAGTATTCAGCCATCTTGTTATGTTACAGTCTCATACTAAACTAAAGTATTCAGCCATCTTGTTATGTTACAGTCTCATACTAAAGTATTCAGCCATCTTGTTATGTTACAGTCTCATACTAAACTAAACTATTCAGCCATCTTGTTGTGTTACAGTCTCATACTAAAGTATTCAGCCATCTTGTTATGTTACAGTCTCATACTAAAGTATTCAGCCATCTTGTTGTGTTACAGTCTCATACTAAACTAAAGTATTCAGCCATCTTGTTGTGTTACAGTCTCATACTAAAGTATTCAGCCATCTTGTTGTGTTACAGTCTCATACTAAAGTATTCAGCCATCTTGTTGTGTTACAGTCTCATACTAAAGTATTCAGCCATCTTGTTATGTTACAGTCTCATACTAAACTAAAGTATTCAGCCATCTTGTTGTGTTACAGTCTCATACTAAAGTATTCAGCCATCTTGTTATGTTACAGTCTCATACTAAAGTATTCAGCCATCTTGTTGTGTTACAGTCTCATACTAAAGTATTCAGCCATCTTGTTATGTTACAGTCTCATACTAAACTAAACTATTCAGACATCTTGTTGTGTTACAGTCTCATACTAAACTAAACTATTCAGCCATCTTGTTATGTTACAGTCTCATACTAAACTATTCAGACATCTTGTTATGTTACAGTCTCATACTAAAGTATTCAGCCATCTTGTTATGTTACAGTCTCATACTAAACTAAACTATTCAGCCATCTTGTTGTGTTAGTCTCATACTAAAGTATTCAGCCATCTTGTTGTGTTACAGTCTCATACTAAACTAAACTATTCAGCCATCTTGTTGTGTTACAGTCTCATACTAAACTATTCAGACATCTTGTTATGTTACAGTCTCATACAAAACTAAACTATTCAGCCATCTTGTTGTGTTAGTCTCATACTAAACTAAAGTATTCAGCCATCTTGTTGTGTTACAGTCTCATACTAAACTATTCAGACATCTTGTTATGTTACAGTCTCATACTAAAGTATTCAGCCATCTTGTTATGTTACAGTCTCATACTAAAGTATTCAGCCATCTTGTTATGTTACAGTCTCATACTAAACTAAAGTATTCAGCCATCTTGTTATGTTACAGTCTCATACTAAACTAAAGTATTCAGCCATCTTGTTGTGTTACAGTCTCATACTAAACTAAAGTATTCAGCCATCTTGTTGTGTTACAGTCTCATACTAAACTAAAGTATTCAGCCATCTTGTTGTGTTACAGTCTCATACTAAAGTATTCAGCCATCTTGTTATGTTACAGTCTCATACTAAACTAAAGTATTCAGCCATCTTGTTGTGTTAGTCTCATACTAAAGTATTCAGCCATCTTGTTGTGTTACAGTCTCATACTAAAGTATTCAGCCATCTTGTTATGTTACAGTCTCATACTAAACTAAAGTATTCAGCCATCTTGTTGTGTTACAGTCTCATACTAAACTATTCAGCCATCTTGTTATGTTACAGTCTCATACTAAACTAAAGTATTCAGCCATCTTGTTGTGTTACAGTCTCATACTAAAGTATTCAGCCATCTTGTTGTGTTACAGTCTCATACTAAACTAAAGTATTCAGCCATCTTGTTGTGTTACAGTCTCATACTAAACTAAAGTATTCAGCCATCTTGTTATGTTACAGTCTCATACTAAACTAAAGTATTCAGCCATCTTGTTGTGTTACAGTCTCATACTAAACTAAAGTATTCAGCCATCTTGTTATGTTACAGTCTCATACTAAAGTATTCAGCCATCTTGTTATGTTACAGTCTCATACTAAACTAAAGTATTCAGCCATCTTGTTGTGTTACAGTCTCATACTAAACTAAAGTATTCAGCCATCTTGTTGTGTTACAGTCTCATACTAAACTAAAGTATTCAGCCATCTTGTTGTGTTACAGTCTCATACTAAACTAAAGTATTCAGCCATCTTGTTATGTTACAGTCTCATACTAAACTAAAGTATTCAGCCATCTTGTTATGTTACAGTCTCATACTAAACTATTCAGCCATCTTGTTGTGTTACAGTCTCATACTAAACTAAAGTATTCAGCCATCTTGTTATGTTACAGTCTCATACTAAACTAAAGTATTCAGCCATCTTGTTATGTTACAGTCTCATACTAAACTAAAGTATTCAGCCATCTTGTTGTGTTACAGTCTCATACTAAACTAAAGTATTCAGCCATCTTGTTGTGTTACAGTCTCATACTAAACTAAAGTATTCAGCCATCTTGTTGTGTTACAGTCTCATACTAAACTAAAGTATTCAGCCATCTTGTTGTGTTACAGTCTCATACTAAACTAAAGTATTCAGCCATCTTGTTATGTTACAGTCTCATACTAAACTAAAGTATTCAGCCATCTTGTTATGTTACAGTCTCATACTAAACTAAAGTATTCAGCCATCTTGTTATGTTACAGTCTCATACTAAACTAAAGTATTCAGCCATCTTGTTATGTTACAGTCTCATACTAAACTAAAGTATTCAGCCATCTTGTTGTGTTACAGTCTCATACTTGCCATCTTGTTATGTTACAGTCTCATACTAAACTAAAGTATTCAGCCATCTTGTTATGTTACAGTCTCATACTAAACTATTCAGCCATCTTGTTATGTTACAGTCTCATACTAAACTAAAGTATTCAGCCATCTTGTTGTGTTACAGTCTCATACTAAACTAAAGTATTCAGCCATCTTGTTATGTTACAGTCTCATACTAAACTAAAGTATTCAGCCATCTTGTTATGTTACAGTCTCATACTAAACTAAAGTATTCAGCCATCTTGTTATGTTACAGTCTCATACTAAACTAAAGTATTCAGCCATCTTGTTATGTTACAGTCTCATACTAAACTAAAGTATTCAGCCATCTTGTTACAGTCTCATACTAAACTAAAGTATTCAGCCATCTTGTTATGTTACAGTCTCATACTAAACTAAAGTATTCAGCCATCTTGTTGTGTTACAGTCTCATACTAAACTAAAGTATTCAGCCATCTTGTTATGTTACAGTCTCATACTAAACTAAAGTATTCAGCCATCTTGTTGTGTTACAGTCTCATACTAAACTAAAGTATTCAGCCATCTTGTTGTGTTACAGTCTCATCTTAAAGTATTCAGCCATCTTGTTATGTTACAGTCTCATACTAAACTAAAGTATTCAGCTCATATCTTTCAGCCATCTTGTTGTGTTACAGTCTCATACTAAACTAAAGTATTCAGCCATCTTGTTATGTTACAGTCTCATACTAAAGTATTCAGCCATCTTGTTGTGTTACAGTCTCATACTAAACTAAAGTATTCAGCCATCTTGTTGTGTTACAGTCTCATACTAAACTAAAGTATTCAGCCATCTTGTTGTGTTACAGTCTCATACTAAACTAAAGTATTCAGCCATCTTGTTGTGTTACAGTCTCATACTAAATTCAGCCATCTTGTTATGTTACAGTCTCATACTAAACTAAAGTATTCAGCCATCTTGTTGTGTTACAGTCTCATACTAAACTAAAGTATTCAGCCATCTTGTTATGTTACAGTCTCATACTAAAGTATTCAGCCATCTTGTTGTGTTACAGTCTCATACTAAACTAAAGTATTCAGCCATCTTGTTGTGTTACAGTCTCATACTAAACTAAAGTATTCAGCCATCTTGTTGTGTTACAGTCTCATACTAAAGTCTCATACTAAAGTATTCAGCCATCTTGTTATGTTACAGTCTCATACTAAACTAAAGTATTCAGCCATCTTGTTGTGTTACAGTCTCATACTAAACTAAAGTATTCAGCCATCTTGTTGTGTTACAGTCTCATACTAAAGTATTCAGCCATCTTGTTGTGTTAGTCTCATACTAAACTAAAGTATTCAGCCATCTTGTTATGTTACAGTCTCATACTAAACTAAAGTATTCAGCCATCTTGTTGTGTTACAGTCTCATACTAAACTAAAGTATTCAGCCATCTTGTTATGTTACAGTCTCATACTAAATTAAAGTATTCAGCCATCTTGACTTTTTCCACATCTTGTTATGTTACAGTCTCATACTAAACTTGTGATGTTCGATGGGGTTCAAGTCCGGGCTCTGGCTGGGCCACTCAAGGACATTCAGAGACTTGTCCCGAAGCCACTCCTGCATCGTCTTGGCTGTGTGCTTAGGGTCGTTGTCCTGCTGGAAGGTGAACCTTCTCCCCAGTCTGAGGTCCTGAACACCCTGGAGCAGGTTTTCATCAAGGAACTCGCTCTACTTTGCTCCGTTCATCTTTCCCTTGATCCTGACGAGTCTCCCAGTCCCTGCCACTGAAAAACATCCCCACACCATGATGCTGCCACCACCATGCTTCACCGTAGGGATGGTGCCAGGTTTCCTACAGACATGGTGCTTGGCATTCAGGCCAAAGAGTTCAATCTTGAATTCATCAGACCTGAGAATCTTGTTTCTCGTGGTCAGAGTCCTTTAGGTGTCTTTTGTTAAACTCCAAGCGGGCTGTCATGTGCCTTTTACTGAGGAGTGGCTTCCGTCTGGCCATAAAGGCCTGATTGGTGGAGTAAACTGGCTAGTTTAACAGCATCCCAGCCGTGTTTACAGTATATCAGACAGCAGTACAGCATTATTCGTTATACTAGTACTCCAAAAAAAAAAAAAATACTATTTTCAGAACACAAGGCTGGAAAAACCATGTGCTTATGTATCTATATGCCAACAGCACACAACATTGCATAACACAGTTAATGTCGGAAGTTTACATATACCGTAGCCAAATATATTTGAACTCAGTTTGCCTTTAAATTGTTTAACTTGGGTCAAATGTTTCAGGTAGCCTTCCACAATAAGTTGAGTGAATTTTGGCCCATTCCTCCTGAAAGAGCTGGTGTAACTGAGTCAGGTTTGTAGGCCACCATGCTCGCACACGCTTTTTCAGTTTTGACCACAAACTTTCTAGAGGATTGAGGTCAGGGCTTTGTGATGGCCACTCCAATACCTTGACTTTGATGCCCTTTTGGAAGTATGCTTGGGGTCATTGTCCATTTGGAAGACCCATTTGCGACCAAGCTTTAACTTCCTGACTGATGTCTTGAGATATTGCTTCAATATATACACAGAATTTTCCATCCACATGAAGCCATCTATTTTGTGAAGTGCATCAGTCCCTCCTACAGCAAAGCACCCCCACAACATGACGCTGCCACCCCCATGCTTCACAGTTGGAATAAATGCCGAAGAACCCCGTCCCTTATTCCTGTAATTATGGGCTTTTATTTCTGTTTTTATAGGCATTTATTCCTGTAATTATGGGCTTTTATTTCTGTTTTTATAGGCTTTTATTTCTGTTTTTATAGGCATTTATTCCTGTAATTATGGGCTTTTATTTCTGTTTTTATAGGCATTTATTCCTGTAATTATAGTCTTTTATTTCTGCAATTATATGCTTTTATTTCTGTATTTATAGGCATTTATTTATAGGCATTTATTTCTGTAATTATAGGCTTTTATTTATAGGCATTTATTCTTGTAATTATAGGCTTTTATTTCTGTATTTATAGGCATTTATTTATAGGCATTTATTCCTGTAATTATAGGCTTTTATTTCTATACTCAGCGCGCATGTAGAGGGACAGGTCGGAACACAATTGAGTGAGACACGGGGGGGAAGGGAATTTAGGGAGCAGAACTGTGTGATGCTTGGCTTCTTTTTTGTTGTGTCTTGCAAATGCACATGTACAAATGGAACACTAGAGTCCTATATCTCTACAATACACCACTAGAGTCCTACAATACACCACTAGAGTCACCACTAGAGTCCTACATCTCTACAATATACCACTAGAGTCCTACAATACACCACTCGAGTCCTACATCTCTACAATACACCACTAGAGTCCTACATCTCTACAATACACCACTAGAGTCCTACAATATACCACTAGAGTCCTACATCTCTACAATATACCATTAGAGTCCTACATCTCTACAATACACCACTAGAGTCCTACAATATACCATTAGAGTCCTACATCTCTACAATACACCACTAGAGTCCTACAATATACCACTAGAGTCCTACATCTCTACAATACACCATTAGAGTCCTACATCTCTACATCTCAATACACCATCTACAATAGTCCTACAATATACCATTAGAGTCCTACATCTCTACAATACACCACTAGAGTCCTACAATATACCACTAGAGTCCTACATCCCTACAATACACCACTAGAGTCCTACATCGCTACAATACACCACTAGAGTCCTACATCGCTACAATACACCACTAGAGTCCTACATCCCTACAATATTCCACTAGAGACCTACATCTAAAATACACCACTAGAGTCCTACAATATACCACTAGAGTCCTACATCCCTACAATACACCACTTGAGTCCTACATCCCTACAATACACCACTAGAGTCCTACATTCCTACAATATTCCACTAGAATCCTACATCCCTACAATATTCCACTAGAATCCTACATCCCTACAATATTCCACGAGAGTCCTACATCTCTACAATAGTCCACTAGAGTCCTACATCTCTACAATACACCACTAGAGTCCTACAATATACCACTAGAGTCCTACATCCCTACAATACTCCACTAGAGTCCTACATCCCTACAATACACCACTAGAGTCCTACATCTCTACAATACACCACTAGAGTCCTACATCCCTACAATACACCACTAGAGTCCTACATCTCTACAATACACCACTAGAGTCCTACATCTCTAGAATATACCACCAGAGTCCTACATCGCCACAATATACCACTAGAGTCCCACATCTCTACAATACACCACAGGTAGGATGCAAAACATTCTTGTTTACTGTTCTATGTATGTTGGTAACCAGTTTATAATAGCAATAAGGTCCTACATAAGTCCTACATCTCTGCAATACACCACAAGGAGTCCTACAACATACCACTAGAGTCCTACATCCCTACAATATTCCACTAGAGTCCTACATCCCTACAATACACCACTAGAGTCCTACATCCCTACAATACTCCACTAGAGTCCTACATCCCTACAATACACCCCTAGAGTCCTACATCCCTACAATACACCACTAGAGTCCTACAATACACCGCTAGAGTCCTACATCCCTACAATACTCCACTAGAGTCCTACATCCCTAAAATACACCACTAGAGTCCTACAATATACCACTAGAGTCCAACATCGCTAGAATATACCACCAGAGTCCTACATCGCTAAAATACACCACTAGAGTCCTACAATACTACATCGCCACAATATACCACTAGAGTCCCACATCTCTACAATACACCACAGGTAGGATGCAAAACATTCTTGTTTACTGTTCTATTTATGTTGGTAACCAGTTTATAATAGCAATAAGGACCCTGGTTGGGTTGTGGTATATTGCTTTTAAATATATTATCTCAAACTCACCCAGACACACCTTAACCCCCTCCCTCCCAGACACACCTTAACCCCCTCCCTACCTCCCAGACACACCTTAACTCCCACACAGACACTCACCATCATCTCCCAGTTGTTCTTTGATCTTGATGAAGTCCGACCCCCCCACCACGCCGACTCGAACACGCCGCCGCAGACGCTGCAGAAAGTCCTCCATCCCGGGAGTCACCCTCTGAAACACACCAATACACGCTAGTACACTGCTACAACAACCAGTCAATCACACGGTCCTGCCTCGACCCCGGACGCGGCCCTGCCTCGACCACGGTCCTGCCTCGACCCCGGACGCGGTCCTGCCTCGACCCCGGACGCGGTCCTGCCTCGACCCCGGACGCGGTCCTGCCTCGACCCCGGACGCGGTCCTGCCTCGACCCCGGACGCGGACCTGCCTCGACCACGGAGGCGGTCCTGCCTCGAACCACGGACGCGGTCCTGCCTCGATCACGATCCTGCCTCGACCCCGGACGCGGTCCTGCCTCGACCGGTGACGCGGTCCTGCCTCGACCGGTGACGCGGTCCTGCCTCGACCACGGATACAGTCTATATCATTCACCTGGTGACTGACTCATATAGCTAAACCATAGCACTCTCTCTGTCTATTGCCTGGAGTCTTTACTAACAACGGTCCGTTTTACCTGTCTTTAGTGAACAGGGTTCTTCTATTCATTACCCGTTTTGCAACAAAAACAGTTTATTCCAAACGTTTCGTAAAGAAAACGAGTTTATATTGGACAAATGCTGGTAGGTTGTGAACTAACGTTAACGTTGGGTTATTTTACCAGTCTGTTCCTTAGGTTAGTGGACTGTAGAAGGGGATCTATCGGTAGCAGCACCGTGGGAACTATCGGTAGCAGCACCGTGGGACCTATCGGTAGCAGCACCGTGGGACCTATCGGTAGCAGCACCGTGGGACCTATCGGTAGCAGTACCGTAGGAACTATCGGTAGCAGTACCGTAGGAACTATCGGTAACAGTACCGTGGGAACTATCGGTAACAGTACCGTGGGAACTATCGGTAGCAGTACCGTAGGAACTATCGGTAGAAGTACCGTGGGATCTATCGGTAGCAGTACCGTGGGAACTATCGGTAGCAGTACCGTAGGAACTATCGGTAGAAGTACCGTGGGATCTATCGTTGGTCTTACTTACCTGTCGGGCGGCAGTCAGCGTCCCGTCCACATCGAAGAGACACAGCGTCGTGGTGTCGACAGCTTCACTCATCTTGTTCGTAATAAATGTGTTGGAGGATGAGTTATTCGCCGTCATGGGACAGAGGACGGACAACTGATATGAGAAGGAAGAGACTAGTGGACGGACTGCAACGTCATCAGTGCTTTGTGTATACGGAAGTACAGTCCCCTTGTCCAATCACAGCGCGCTGTGGGCGTGGCTTTGTAACGTCGAATTCGCTCGTCGTGTCCGTTCGGGGAACGCCAAATATTTAGTTATTAGCCTGACCATTAAATACTGAATTATTGACCAACAGACAATTGAATAGTTTATTTTATTTTTCACCAGAGTCCAGCTGAATTGAGCTGTGAACAAGTTTCATAGGGTTTTGCATCACTTCGTTTTTAATTTAACCAGGTACTAATGGGGATCGATAATACATACAAATATAGCCCTCAGAGAGGAGGGTACATGAGGTTATGGACCAGAACAGGGTCATATAGCCCTCAGAGAGGAGGGTACATGATGAGGCTATGGACCAGAACAGGGTCATATAGCCAACAGCTCTCAGATACAGAGAGGATCAGAACAGGTCATATAGCCCTCAGAGGAGGGTAGAGGTATGGACAGAACAGGGTCTATGGAGAGGAGGGTATCAGGGTCATATAGCCCTCAGAGAGGAGGGTACATGATGAGGTTATGGACCAGAACAGGGTCATATAGCCCTCTGAGAGGAGGGTACATGATGAGGTTATGGACCAGAACAGGGTCATATAGCCCTCAGAGAGGAGGGTATCAGAACAGGGTCATATAGCCCTCAGAGAGGAGGGTACATGATGAGGTTATGGACCAGAACAGGGTCATATAGCCCTCTGAGGAACAGGGTCATATGATGAGGTTATGGATCAGAACAGGGTCATATAGCCCTCAGAGAGGAGGGTACATGATGAGGTTATGGACAGAACAGGGTCATATAGCCCTCAGAGGAGGATCAGAACAGGGTCATATAGCCCTCAGAGGGAGGTATCAGAACAGGGTCATATAGCCCTCAGAGAGGAGGGTATGAGAACAGGGTCATAGCCCTCAGAGGAGGGTAGAACAGGGTCATATAGCCCTCAGAGAGGAGGGTACCAGAACAGGGTCATATAGCCCTCAGAGGGAGGGTATCAGAACAGGGTCATATAGCCCTCAGAGAGGAGGGTACATGATGAGGTTATGGACCAGAACAGGGTCATATAGCCCTCTGAGAGGAGGGTATCAGAACAGGGTCATATAGCCCTCTATAGCCCTCAGAGAGGAGGATGTATCAGAACAGGGTCATATAGCCCTCAGAGAGGAGGGTATCAGAACAGGGTCATATAGCCCTCAGAGAGGAGGGTACATGATGAGGTTATGGACCAGAACAGGGTCAGAACAGGGTCATATAGCCCTCAGAGAGGAGGGTATCAGAACAGGGTCATATGCCAGGGTCATCCCTCAGAGAGGAGGGTACATGATGAGGTTATGGACCAGAACAGGGTCATATAGCCCTCAGAGAGAGGGTACATGATGAGGTATCCAGAACAGGGTCATATAGCCCTCAGAGAGGAGGTTATCAGAACAGGGTCATATAGCCCTCAGAGAGGAGGGTACAGAACAGGGTCATATAGCCCTCAGAGAGGAGGGTATCAGAACAGGGTCATATAGCCCTCAGAGAGGAGGGTATGATGAGGTTATGGACCAGAACAGGGTCATATAGCCCTCAGAGAGGAGTACATGATGAGGTTATGGACCAGAACAGGGTCATATAGCCCTCAGAGAGGAGGGTATCAGAACAGGGTCATATAGCCCTCAGAGGAGGGTACAGAACAGGGTCATATAGCCCTCAGAGAGGAGGGTACATGATGAGGTTATGGACCAGAACAGGGTCATATAGCCCTCAGAGAGGAGGGTATCAGAACAGGGTCATATAGCCCTCAGAGAGGAGGGTACATGATGAGGTTATGGACCAGAACAGGAGGGTCATAGTTTGTTAATATAGCCCTCAGAGAGGAGGGTATCAGAACAGGGTCATATAGCCCTCAGAGAGGAGGGTATGGACAGAACAGGGTCATGGAGCCAGAGAGGAGGGGTACCAGAACAGGTCATATAGCCCTCAGAGAGGAGGGTTATCAGAACAGGGTCATATAGCCCTCAGAGAGGAGGGTACAGAAACTATTAAAACAGGTTTAGCCAAAGCTCTCAGATGCAGACAGGGTAATATAGCCCTCAATGAGGGTAGTGATTATGGTCAGAACAACGCATGATGAGCCCTCAGGAGGAGGTGTCCAGATATAGCAGAGAGTTGTGGTAGTGTGTGTGTGGGAGTGTGTCCTGACTGAGGAGGACCAGAACAGGGTCAGTGGGCCTGGGGGAGGAGGGGGATGAGAACAGGGTCATTGCCCTGAGAGGAGGGGACAGGGAGAGGACATGGGGGAGAGAGGGAGGGGGGCTGTCAGAGGGAGGGTTATGGACAGTGGGGCAGAACAGTGTGTCATATAGCCCTCAGAGAGGAGGGTACATGAGGTTATGGACCCAGGGTCAGGCCCTGGAGGACTCTGTTGTCAGGGTGCCTCTGGGAGAGGTGGGGAACAGGAATCTCTAGGAGACCAGAACAGGGTCATATTTGTTAATTAAACTGTAGAGAGCTGTTATCATCATCACACAATACTCTACTACACACAACAGAAACTATTAAAACAGACATGAAATGCAGACAGTAAAAATATAAGCTCAAATGATGATTTGGTCAAAACAACGCTGATGAGTGAACCAACTGAGGTGAGGTGTCCAGTCACAACTTGTGCCCCCACCCCACACAACTAGTCAGAATGGTGGTCCCTACAGCTCACTGAGGACAAAGCCCCCCACCCCAGGAGGGGGAGGTAGTCAGAATGGTGAGGTTGTGGTAGCTGAGAGGGGGAACCAGGGGAAGGACATGTGGGGGGAGGCCAGAGAGGGAAGGACTGGGGCTGGTAGGGGGATTTAGTCAGAATGGGGCTGGTCCCTCCCTACGGCCCCTTCGCCCCGGGGTGGGGACCCCAGTACGGCAGGGTGGTCCTCTGTTCACAACAAAGCCCCCCACCCCACATCTAGTCAGAATGGTGGTCTCTATCTGGAAGAGAAAGAAAATTAGGTCACACACACACACACACAATGGTGGTCACACTCACACACACACCACACACAACTAGTCAGAATGGTGGTCCCTAAGCTCAAATGATAACAGCCAACAACCATCACAATCTGAACCAACTGATCACTAACCCCCACCCCACAACTAGTCAGAATGGTGGTCCCTACAGCTCACAACAAAGCCCCCCACCCCACAACTAGTCAGAATGGTGGTCCCTACAGCTCACAACAAAGCCCCCCACCCCACAACTAGTCAGAATGGTGGTCCCTACAGCTCACAACAAAGCCCCCCACCCCACAACTACATTTAGTCAGAATGGTGGTCCCTACAGCTCACAACAAAACCCCCCCACCCCACATTTAGTCAGAATGGTGGTCCCTACGGCTCACAACAAAGCCCCCCACCCCACAACTAGTCAGAATGGTGGTCCCTACGGCTCACAACAAAGCCCCCACCCCACAACTAGTCAGAATGGTGGTCCCTACAGCTCACAACAAAGCCCCCCACCCCAAACTAGTCATTTAGTCAGAATGGTGGTCCCTACAGCTCACAACAAAGCCCCCCCCCCCACAACTAGTCAGAATGGTGGTCCCTACGGCTCACAACAAAGCCCCCCCCCCACAACTAGTCAGAATGGTGGTCCCTACGGCTCACAACAAAGCCCCCCACCCCACAACTAGTCAGAATGGTGGTCCCTACAGCTCACAACAAAGCCCCCACCCCACAACTAGTCAGAATGGTGGTCCCTACAGCTCACAACAAAGCCCCCCACCCCACAACTAGTCAGAATGGTGGTCCCTACAGCTCACAACAAAGCCCCCCACCCCACAACTAGTCAGAATGGTGGTCCCTACAGCTCACAACAAAGCCCCCCACCCCACAACTAGTCAGAATGGTGGTCCCTACAGCTCACAACAAAGCCCCCCCACCCCACAACTAGTCAGAATGGTGGTCCCTACAGCTCACAACAAAGCCCCCCACCCCACAACTAGTCAGAATGGTGGTCCCTACAGCTCACAACAAAGCCCCCCACCCCACAACTAGTCATTTAGTCAGAATGGTGGTCCCTACAGCTCACAACAAAGCCCCCACCCCACAACTAGTCAGAATGGTGGTCCCTACAGCTCACAACAAAGCCCCCCACCCCACAACTAGTCAGAATGGTGGTCCCTACAGCTCACAACAAAGCCCCCACCCCACAACTAGTCAGAATGGTGGTCCCTACAGCTCACAACAAAAGCCCCCACCCCACAACTAGTCAGAATGGTGGTCCCTACGGCTCACAACAAAGCCCCCCACCCCACAACTAGTCAGAATGGTGGTCCCTACAGCTCACAACAAAGCCCCCACCCCACAACTAGTCATTTAGTCAGAATGGTGGTCCCTACAGCTCACAACAAAGCCCCCCACCCCACAACTAGTCAGAATGGTGGTCCCTACGGCTCACAACAAAGCCCCCCACCCCACAACTAGTCAGAATGGTGGTCCCTACAGCTCACAACAAGCCCCCCACCCCACAACTAGTCAGAATGGTGGTCCTACGGCTCACAACAAAGCCCCCCACCCCCACAACTAGTCATTTAGTCAGAATGGTGGTCCCTACGGCTCACAACAAAGCCCCCACCCCACAACTAGTCAGAATGGTGGTCCCTACAGCTCACAACAAAGCCCCCACCCCACAACTAGTCATTTAGTCAGAATGGTGGTCCCTACA